>NC_140581.1:456805746-457040746 GCF_964204655.1 Triturus cristatus | reverse complement strand
CCCTAAAACCTATGGGTTTTTCAGTGAATATATATATATACACACACATATATATATACACACACATATACACACACACAAATATATATATATATATAACACAACACCTCCAAGCACACGGAGCCCCGACCCTACAGGACGGCCTCTGGAAACAATGGGCATGGAGAAGCCCATCAAAGCGCCTTCAGCGTAACAACAAAACAGAGGCCCATTTCTGAGTTAGAAGCGTTTAATCCAAAGACAAGCAGCATAGGTTTCGGCGTGAGCCTTGTTCACGGGTGGAAACAAATGTGAAAACAAAGTGCTTCGCGGGTGCTCATTTATGCTGGAAAGTCACAACACCATAATTAAAGAATACATTTCCCATAATGCACAGTATTTTTCCATTCAGATATTCCATGGATTCACAGTTGATCTTTCTACTTCTTAGTGCATGATTTTCAAAGTTAAATACCTGCATAACATCGTAGCAGTAATAGATGTTTCCGGCATGTGTCTTTGTTTTTATTGCGAGTGCTCATTAAATCCAACAGTCTCTGGATAACGCTCGTCACCCAGAACTGACAGAGAGAGAGGTTGTCTCCTCCGACTCTCTTCCTGCATCGGTCACCACTTGCACCATCATTGGCAATTCTTAATAGGCGGGTGGCCAAGAGTGGGTCATGCTCCTGAAAAGTTTATATAACACCTCCAAGCACATGGAGCCCCCAACCCCCCCGATATATATATATATATTATATGTAGCCACTTCCTTTTCATGAAGTGACTTTGACAAAGACCGCGAGGTTGAAACGCGTCAGTCATTAACCCTTTCTTTTCCTGCAATCGTGAGTGCGACTCCTACCTTATTGTTGTGAAGCAAGGGGGTTCTCCTTCACATTTTACAGCGGGTTCAGCGCCCGCCTGCTTGCACCAATCCCAGCTGGTGGATGTGGTCGGAAGAAAAGCTGCAGCCTTGATGTATGTTTACTTTCCCGATTCCCACCCCCGCTATGGAGAAACCTATGTGTACTGAATTGTACAAGCATCGGGGCTGGTTTCCAGGCAACGGAAGAAGCTTCCAAGGAGATTGGGTCGCGGAAGCGAAGACAATCTGAGGTCAGCGTCGGCTGACTCTATCCGCTCTCTGAGGCTTTGAAGCGTGTCTGGAAGGTCCTGTTCCAATTGCTGTAAGCGGCAGGGGTGCTCCGTTCGCTGCCGGTCCTAGTTGTGTTTGACTAGGCGAGGACGCGGTTACGGAGGAGGATTGTGACAGGAAGAGTCAATTGTTCTAAACCTTGGCGAGGCAGGCTGTGCCGCCGGGTTGGCGGTTCATTGGGAGTAAAAGTCGGTGCCGAGACAGGAGCCGGCTTGGGTGAGTTCTGCAACGGGACTTTCAGCCGCCAAATTCACTAATCATTCCACAGGCAGAGGTACATGTCGACCCTGATAGCGGCTTGCTGGAGGATGCAGCTCTAACCGTATTTTCTAACCCTCATTGCCCCTCACTGTCTCTTTTGTTAATATCGCTGATATTATTTAACTTTATCCGGTGCAGCAACCCTGCGCCATCACTCCCTTCCCACAACACGATCTGCATAGCGACTTTGTCGTTTCGAAGAAATTACGAAGACATTTCTGCCGGTTTTCAAACACCCGCGACTTCAGGCAGCGCCTCTTCCCCGGAAGACTTTCTGCAACGCGATCCGCATAGTGACATTTTTAGTTCAAAGAAATAACAAAGATATCTCAGCTGGTTTGCAAACACCCGCGACCTCGGGATGACTGCCTACACTGTGGGTTTGACCCGGGAAGTTTGTACTACATTACACCTACTGCGTGAGCAGTAACTTCGAAAGATTACTGCAAGGGAGATATTTTTGGCTGAATAATACTATTGGTTGCTGGCACAACAGTTCTGGGAAGTCATTACACCTGATTTAATTTCTACCACACAATAGGTTTTTATTCAACATGAGTGAGGCAATGCAGAAACGTATGGAGGTTGCCAAGTCCTTATTTGCCTTTACAGAAAATGATAATAACTCCAATGAGGGAGCAGGAGGCGCTCTACCAAGCGGCAGTACGTCTACACTCAAACAAGAGCTATCTAGACCTGAGAGACTGTGCAAGAAGGAGATTAACAGAAGCTGGGAGGTCATTTCGCTTCATAATTATGTCGAGGTGGAAAGTGTCCCTAGGGGACTTAGAATTCTGATAACACCTACCTACCAAAATCCCAACCCCAAACTTTTGGAAGAATGGTCTGCACTTATGGCCTCCACATGCAGACAGATGCTGGAAATGCTGGCGAAATACAATGCCCTTGAGCTGGTACAAGTGGAGGCGGAGATTAAGACACTTCTAGAAATACTGGATAAGCATGAATCCCAGAGTGAAATCGTTGCCTTTTTGTAAGATATGGACACCAGGCTTCTTAAGTATGAGGAAGGTATAAAATCTAAAAAGCGCTGGAAATTTATAAGGGACCGCAATGATTATGCCCAAGGCCGCATTCTAACTTTTGGCCGCAAATATGATTCTGCAAGGAGAGATTTTGTGCAATCTGAGATGACGCGCACTGTGGAACCTGGAACTTCCGAATCAAGCTCGGATATTCAGTCAGATTTGGATGAAACACCAGGCACACACATGTATACACACACATATATATATATATATATACACACACACATATATATACACACTTACACATCTATATTTACATATACACATATACATATACACATATACAAATACACACATATATTACAGGTAACTCCTCCAAAGAAAGAGCAGAGGCCGAGGCCACAGTAGGGGGAACTTATGGAGGAATCTTTATTCAATTATATGGCGAATGCATTTCGGCTTGATTAGCCTTCTTCAGCGCCAGGAGTGTTTAGGAGATGCCGGCGCTATCGTAGATTTAAATGTCCTGCCACACACCGATTGGTTGTGGTCCACTCCACCCCTGAGCTGTTTCCTTTACACACCTGCTGCAGATCACCTAGTGAGGTGAACTATAAGTCCCAGAATGCTGTGTTTTCTCCAGGTAGATGATACGGGGGTGACAACATGTTAATGCGGAATGTAGGGCCCCACGATATTGCTTGAACCAATTTCCTCTCCTTTACTTGAACTCCCGTGCCCCCTTAAGTCCCCAGACCGCATCAACCCCCAACGTTCAGGAGTCCAATCGGTTGGGGCAAGTCTGGCAGTCCATCTCGCCCAACGTGGAGTTAATAACTCCAACACCGCCCCATCTCTTCCCGAGCCTGGGGGTGGGCCTTGGTCCATCCAGTCCCCTGGAAATGTGAAAAGTCTGCTGCAGCAGATACCAGCGATGCCAAGGCCATCTTGGCGAAGCGGGGGACCCTGAAATGCGTCTCTGGCTCACGCGCTAAAATCTCACAGGTAACTCTTCCAAAGAAAGAGCAGAGGCCACAGTAGGGGAACTTATGAAGGCATCTTTATTCAATGATATGACAAATGCATTTCGGCTTGATTAGCCTTCTTCGGCGCCAGGAGTGTTTAGGAGATGCCGGCGCCATCGTAGATTTAAATGTCCTGCCACACACCGATTGGTTGTGGTCCGCTCCACCCCTGAGCTGGTTCCTTTACACACCTGCTGCAGATCACCTAATGCGGGTGAACTATAAGTCCCAGAATGTTGTGTTTTCTCCGGGTAGATGATACAGGGGTGACAACGTGTTAATGCAAAATGTAGGGCCCCACAATGTTGCTCCAACCAATTTCCTATCCTTTACTTGAACTCCGGTGCCCCCTTAACTCCCCAGACCGCATCAACCTCCAACGTTCAGGAGTCCAATTGGCGGGGGCAAGACTGGCAGTCCATCTCGCCCAACGTGGAGTTAATAACTCCAACACTGCCCACATATATATATACATACATATATATATTACCTACTGGTGGTCGCCAGAAGGTAGTTATAGTTAGGGCCTGGTTACCATAGGAAATTCGTTTTTTGTTTTCCCAATAACTTTGGCGCCGGTTGACTAATCTTCGAGAAATTTTCAAAACTTATGGCCCGCTCCCGTCAGCTCCTATCCTAAAAGTTTTGGGGTGATTCGCCAAGCGGGGGTCGAGTAAAAAGGGGGTTCCAAAACGTGTTTTCTCCATGTTATTTCCTGTAGGAAATTTTAGACACGACTACAGCCCGAACTGCTGAACGGAAACACACCAAATTTGGCAAAAAGGTAGCTCTTGGTTCAGAAAGAGACCTTTTTTTTAAATGGTGTAAATCCGTTCAGGAGTTCCTGAGAAATAAAAAAAAATAGAGGTAAAAAAAATCAATTTCCCATACAAAACTTTAGACACTGTTACAGCCAAAACTGCTGAACGGAATTACACCAAATTTGGCAAAAAGGTAGCCCTTGGTTCAGAAAGAGACATTTTTTCTAAATGGTGTAAATCCGTTCAGTAGGTGCTGAGAAAATCAAAATATGAAAGTTTTGATATATAAAGGCAAGGTGGATCCGCGCACCCTCCCGACCACGAGCTTCATTCTAATTGGCTGTCAACACTCCAAACTAGGACATGTTGGCAGCCATCTTGTGCCTCGGTAGAACTAAGGCACAAGAAACCAGGGAAACAAAGGTGACAAAGAAGAAAAGGGGGCAGGGTAGAAACACCCTGACCCCCTAGGCCTGCTCAGGGATTCCCACAAGGACCCCCAGGGCCAAAAAAAGCATTTTTTTTTAAAAAACACAGTGAATGCGCGCTGGGTGCGCGGATCCGGACGAAAAATAATAAAAAAAAAAGAAGCCAGGGTTTCCTCGCTTCGTTACTTTTTACCCCCCGGGTGGGCCAGGTCCCGGGGGGATTTGTACAATGTAAGGCGGGGGCCCGCGGAGGCCCCCGCAACCCCGGGAACCGCCACCTCCCCGGGGCTCTATTTAAATAAAAAAAATAAAAAAGCGTGAGGGGGCTGCAGCCCCCCCACATGCCCCGGGGACAACCACCTCCCCGGGGAACTAACTGTTAAAATGCGGGGGTCCTTTTTGGACCCCTGTGCCCCGGGGATCACCACCTCCCGGGGCTTTGGAATTGTTGGGAGGGGGCTGCACGGCTCCCCTCCTGGAGCCTGTGATGGCCCTGGGGACCGCCACCCCCCAGGGCCGACTCCTACAGTGTGCCGGGGTGCCCTCCCCAGGACACTGTTGTTTGCTACGGTAGGGTGGGAGCAGCTCCCCATGTGGAAAAGCAGTGCCGGCTCCCGCAGGACGCGGGGAGCCGGCGGGACCGTGGGGGCATTGGGACTCCCCCCACGGTCTCCAATGAAGTGCATAGGCCCTAGCGCGGCCCCCTGGTGTGAACGTGAAGGGTGCGCGACTCCCAGAGCGGCCCCCTGGTGTGAACGCGAGGGGTGCCTGACTCCCAGAGCGGCCCCCTGGTGTGAACGCGAGGGGTGCGTGACTCCCAACGCAGCCCCCTGGTGTGAACGCGAGGGGTGCGTGACTTCCAGTGTGGCCCCATGGTGTGAACGCGAGGGGTGTGTGACTCCTGGCCGCGCTGGGTACGCGACTCCCAGGAAAAAAAAATTAAGATTTTTTTTTTATACATCTAGGTTGTATGTTTGGATCTTGGGTGGCTCTAAAAAGAGCCCTTGTGTTTATTGTGAGAAGATGGTAGCTCTGTTTCCCTCATCTGTGAAATGTACACCATCTCTCCTGTATATGCCATCCATATTAAAACGCAGATTGTTGTTGTATATGGACCCCATACTATGGTCTCTGATATAAGCAGAAACAGCTTTATTGACATTTTTTCTAGCTTTCTCAATCAGTGGACAAAATTGATTGGACATCTTCCATTTCTGTCTTTGGCATATGTTAGAGTAGACAAAGGCAGTTCCGGGGGAAAAGCAACATCAATTCTGCAAAGGTGTCCTTCATTAGCATTTCCAGACCTACCCCAGTCAATGTGCCTAGGTCATTGCCACCACAGTGCACAATCATGAGGTCAGGAGGTGCATAAAGGTTTTAACCAATGGCATCAATTGGTGCCACTTCAATCCTCTCTGTCCAATCCATTTCATATCTACATTTTGCACAGCTAGGTCTTTGTCAATACCTCTGCTTTCAAAATACCTTTTGCACCAGAAAACATAGCTGTGCCCAACAATCCACACTGAAAGCATCTTGAAGAGATCTCTGTAGGTAATCAGAAGATGCCTGTAGCTGAAAAGAAAATCCTAACTGAGTGTGTGAGATTTTTCATACAACACATTTATTTAAAAGGTGAGTTATATTTTTAAGAGAGTTATGTAATATAGCTTTGACATTTTTATGAATTTCTGCTGGTTAAATTAATTTATTAAATGTACAGATATATACTGGGATAATTTCTATTGTATTTGAACTTTGTTTAAAAAATAGTATGTGCACTAATATATATATTATTAAGTGTCTTGAAAGGTATAGTTAACCCCTTCGGTGCTCATGACGGAACGGTTCCGTCATGAGCCACGGTTGAGCTGTGCTCATGACGGAACCGTTCCGTCATGACCACGCCCGCGCAAGAAACCGTCAGCACAGCGGCGGAATTTGCGCAGCATGGAAGGGGTTAAATGATTCTTCCTATTTATTATTAATTGGTTAAATATGCATGAAGAATGTGTATTTTCAAAAATGCTTATTTAAGGTGCAGTTTATTAGGCATGCATATTTCTTCTCAGTAAAAAGGTATAGTTTAATAAAATGGCATTATTATAGATAGTTTAGTAAAATGAGGTACAACTGTGCTGTTTGCAAGATGATCATCTAAGGTGTTAATGATTACAATTCGGTTATTAGTTTGTACATTTTGTGTGGTTTTAGAAATCCTCATAAAAAAGGTGTTGTTGATTACTCTTCTTAATTAAGTCTGTTGAGAGGTACAGTTTGATGATGTTGCATATTTCTAGATTTAATTGGCAATATTTAGTTCAATCTATATTTACTGAATTAATGAAAGGTACCTGATAGATTACAGGAGTGTCAAGGTAGTGAATATGTGATTTTATGAGTGCATGAGAAGTGTTTTTGTGGTTCTATAATGTCTAATGTCGTAGTTAGTATGCAGGTAAATGTGCACAATCTATACGGTACCATAACCCCCTGCAGTCTATTGATTCACTCCTGCAAAAATCCAAGTAGTAGCAATGCACTTCAGTAATCACAGTGTCAGTCTCTGCCCACTCCTGCTATCATCCTGACAAAAACATATCCTTATGTAATCTCTGTGCCAAAACAGAAGCACTTAGAAACTCACTCTGTTGTCAACTACCAGCACTCTATCTACCCAGTCACTGTCGATGCACTTGTACAATGACTCAGGCATTAACACACGCAGTGCTACAGTCAAAAGTGCACAATCTATGCAGGCCCCTAACCCTCTGCAGACTACTGATTCACTCCTGCAATAATCCACATAGTACTCATGCAGTGCCCCAATCACACTGTCACTCTCTGTCCACTCTTGCAATCATCCTGATAGAACCATGTCCTTATCTAATCTCTGTGCCGAAACACAAGCACTTATAAACTCACCCTGCTGTAAACTACTAGCACTCTATCTACCCAGTCACTGTCTATGCACTTGTAGAATGACTCAGGCATGAAGAGAAACCGTGCTACAGTCAAATGTGCACAATCTATACAGGCCCTTAACCCTCTGCAGACTACTGATTCACTCCTGCAATAATCCAGATAGTACTCATGCAGTTCCCCAATCACACTGTCACTCTCTGTCCACTCTTGCAATCATCCTGATAGAACCATGTCCTTATCTAATCTCTGTGCCGAAACACAAGCACATATAAACTCGCCCTGCTGTAAACTACCAGTACTTTATCTACCCAGTCACTGTCCATGCACTTGTACAATGACTCAGCCATTAACACACAAAGTGCTACAGCCAAATGTGCACAATCTATGCAGGCCCCTAACCCCCTGCAGACTAGTGATTCACTCCTGCAAAAATCCAGGTAGTAGTCATGCAGATCAGCAATCACAGTGTCACTCTCTGTCCACTCCTCCCATCATCCTGACAGAACCATGACTTTATCTAATCACTATGCAGAAACACAAGCAGTTATAAACTCACTCTGCTGTCAACTACCAGCACTCTAACTATCCATCACTGTCCATGCACTTGTAGAATGCCTCAGGCATTAAGACACGCAGTGCTATAGTCAAATGTGCACAATCTATGCAGGCCCCTAACCCCATGTAGACTACTGATTCACTCCTGTAATAATCTAGGTAGTACCCATGCAGTGCCCCAATCACACTGTCACTCTCTGTCCACTCTTGCAATCATTGTGACAGAACTATGTCCTTATCTAATCTCTGTGCCGAAACACAAGCACTTATAAACTCACCCTGCTGTGAACTACCAGCACTCTACCTACCCAGTCACTGTCTATGCACTTGTAGAATGACTCAAGCATGAAGAGACACTGTGGCACAGTCAAATGTGCACAATCTATGCAGTCCCCTAACCCCCGGCAGAGTACTGATTCACTTCTGCAATTACCGAAGTAGTAGCCATGTACAACGTTATACTCAACGTGTTTCTTTAGTAATACGATAGTATACTTTATACATTTCTTTTAATAATGTCCCATATACATTTTTTTTACAGGTATTGTTCATCATCATTAAAGAAAACTTACCATGACTAGAATAACACAAAACAGGAAACAACAAAAAAAGGAGTATTATTTGAAGAAAACAGAACAGCAAAAATTAGATGAACTACAACATGTGGGAAAAAAGAAAGTCTTCTGGCAAGAGAACAAAAGAATTTATTAAAACTTTCAAAGGCTAAAAACAGTGTGCACAATGTGGAACGTACACAAAAATGCCCCTACAGCAAAGAAGAATAAAAAGAAAAAAGGAGTAGTTAATGGAAAAATGCATTCTGAAGAATCAATGTATGGTAAAAGGAGAAAGAATCAGTTTGAAGAAATTAGAAAAAGAATACAATAGAGTTGCTTTTAATTTGTTGAAACATGTGAAAAAATATTTTTAAAAAACAGCATTCTATAAAAAGAAGAAACAGATTGAAACAATTGTTGAGAAGGCTTTTGAATTAAAAAGGAAATTATTCATTTTAGTTTTAAACAGAATTTGATCACTTGATACGCCAATACATTTTATGAAGGCCAAAAGTAAGAAGAAGAGACTAATTAACAGAAGTAACTTTTGTGATTTTTTTTGGGTGAATGGAAACACAGTTCGAGCTCAGAGCCTTTTTTTAATTAAGAAAGTTATTTTCAACCAATACATTATTTCTTGTAGTTGATATCAGTGGTCGAGCTTATTAGGTTAGAAATGGTTGTCCAATTGAGAAAGAGAAGATGGTTCCCAGAAATGTAGAAGAAGTGATAGCTGATGAAGTTCTAGGAAGACGTTCTAAAGCTCCAGTGTGTATTGGGACTGTAGTAGTATATGTAGTATAAAATAAGAATCTATTGATATTTTACGCAATTTCTTACGAGTCTATAGTAAAGAAAGTCTTAAACAAAACATTAAGATGTTGCAAGGACTAGATCCTTGCAGAGTGTGAAAACATACTGGTTTGCGAGGTCATTCTCTGGCTTGTCTTTCTAGAAAAGTATGTCAAAGTGTTTTTAATCATTTTAGAATGTTAGCAGTACATCATTCTCAAATGCGGAAGTTAGTCAGAAGATTTTATTACGCAAAAAGTCCAGCTATAATTTTAAATGAGTTAAACAGTGTTCTTTTGCATGGGTCAGTATCAGATGTAAAAAAGGTTTGTGCTTAAATAGAGTTTCATTACTTTGGTCCTGAAGAAGAGAGTGGACAAAGTGAGACACTGATAGAAGTAGATATTTAAGAAAATGTGGAAAATAGTGGTACAGAGAAGTTTGAAGAACAAATTGCAAAGTTTAAGGTAATTTCGTGTGAGAGGCCAAATTATACTTGTATTTGTTGTCGACGAATTCACTATAAAAATCAGACTAGGACTGTTGATCTGTATTTAAAAAGTGAAAGAGAAAATAATGATAAGTGGAAGGAATTTGCAACTTATTTGTTGGTAGAGGATTGCTTTGATTTGGGTACTGATCAGCGTATTTGTAAATATTGTTATAACAAATTAGACGATAATAAAATGCCTGCTAGAGCTGTCCATAATAATCTAGAGTTGGTAACTATTCCTCCAGAACTGATAGATTTAAACACATATGAGCCTATTCTGATTCAACGTGTGCACCCATTTCAGGCTATTGTTCGTATGGAGCCTAAAACAGGTAAATTGCCTCCAACAGATTTACAGAGAGGATTAAAAGGTAGAGTTGTATATTTACCTCTAGATTTAAAGAAAAATATTGCAACTATTGGTGTAGAGAATGTAGAAAGTGAACCACTAGTTATTCTAGTTAATGGTGTTCCTACTAAGAGTAAGAAAATCTGGCAGGAATTAGTGGATGTCAGGAAAGTGCAAAAGGCAAAATTATATCTTATAAAAAACAATGATTACTACAAAAATATGTATGTGGAAGAAGAAGAAATACTTTTAGGAGATGATAGTGAAACGTCAAGTGGTCAAATTGAGAAAGAGGACATGTCCAAAAGTGAAGAAATGTATGAACATTATAGTGTACATCCACTTCATTCAAAAGAAGTGATGGGGAATACTATTGAATTATTCCAAATGAAGAAAGCGAAGGGGACTCCCATGAGTGTATGGGAAAAAAGTGTGTAAGCTCGTTGTTTTACGCAGCTGTTCCCAACTGGAAAAGGTGGTCGATATGACGAACGATCAGTGCAGATTCCTGCATCAGAATATCAGACAACAAGATTGTATGCAGAAGATCCAAGATTTCGACAATGCATCCCATATATATTTCATCTTTTGTTTGAGAGTGACTTGTCTGGACTTTCATATGCAGTCAACCACATATTAAAAACAGGAGTACATCTTCAAAATGCTTCTGCAAAGGAATTTATGGATAAAGTACATCAGAGAGACGATCATTTAAAATCTCACCTGATTAATTAGATGACATGTCAGCGTGGTACTAATGAGTATTGGTATCATCGTCATGGAGAACTTAAATGTACGCTAAGGAACTTAGGAACTCATACGTGGTTTGTTACCCTAAGCTGTGCTGAATACACTTGGGATGATTTACTTGAATTTCTTTGGGAAGCAAATCCAATTATTAAAAATATTGAATACAAAACACCTGAAGAATTGTGTTCTTTGGAACCTGTAAATGTATGCAGATATTTCAACCATAGGTTTGAAGCTATGATGTCTTTTATCTGCAATAAAAAGAATCCTCCTCTTGGAGAAGTTATTGATTTCTTTTGGAGAAAGGAGTATCAAGCTAGATGTGCTCCTCATATACATATGCTGTTATGGATCAAGGATGCACCCAAATTTGGAACTGATTCGGAAGACACTGTTTTATCTTTTATACAAGATTATGTTACATGTGTTATACCAAAAAGAACAGAAGAAAACACTTTAAGGCAACAAGTGTTACCATTCCAAAGTCATCGATGTGGCAAATATTGTCGACAGAAATACAAGTCAAAGGAAAAGTTTTATACCAAATGTCGTTTTGGATTTCCACGTCCAGTAATATCCAAAGGAAGAGTAAACAGTTTCATGTCAGCAGTGAGACATACCATCACTAGAAAATCTCCCCAAAATACATACAATTTGAGAAGAAGTGAAGAATCAAAGCATATCAATGATTATAATCCAGTTATTCTCTCAATGTGGAATGCTAATATGGATATCCAGTATGTTGCGGACAATTCCATTGCTGTTGCTCGGTATGTAACATCATACATAACAAAATCAGAAAAGACGGAGTTGAAAGAAATGTGGGAAGAAATTTCCCACAAGAAGAGACTTAGTAAGAAATTGTACAGTTTTAGTTTGAAGATGTTATCCCATCGAGAGATTGGAGCATACGAATGCTCGGATCGGTTGTCATCTGCAAGTTTATATTCAAACTCAAGAGGGATCATTTGGGTGAGTCTAGGTCTTGCTACAATGCGAAATTGAGTACTTAAACCTATACAAGAAATTGAATATTTAGCAGTAAATTAACCGGAAAGTACAGATAGTCAAAACAAACATGTTGGATACATACTATCCAAATAGAAGTCGTCATCTTGAGAACATATGTCTCTATGAAGTGCTGCAATTTTACAGTTTTAAGAAAAATACTACAGAAAACATAAATGAAGGAAAATATGCAGTGATTGGTTCAGAAGAATATTTAGTGAAACAAAATAAAGGAAATCTGATTAATCATTCGAAACGGAGTTGTGATACTCCTGATAGAAGAGAATTTTACTATTTAGCACTTTTGCAACTGTTCAAGCCTTGGCGTACGGAATTGGAATTACTTGGAGATTTTCAGTGCTATAAAGATTCTTTCAATGCATGTAAAGATAGCATTGAATGCCCAGTTTTTGCAAATTATCTCAAAATGTTGAATGAAGAAATTGATCAAGAAGCTACTATTGCAGCTGAGATTGCTAGAGACAGTTCTCAAGATAGTCAAAGTTCTGCTCCCCTGAGTCAAGATCCACTAGGACTACCAATTCTTGAAAATGAAGCAGCAATCGCCATGAATGAAGTGGAAACAGCAATGCATCAAGCTCAAGAAGATATTATGGACTTAGAAAACTTGGAAGAACAACTAAATATTGAACAGAAAGAAATATATCAGCAAGTTAGACAACAGATCGACCATGGTTTTCTTCATGAAAAGAAAGAATGCACATGCACATCATTTCAACCTAGCCGAATGTATATCAGTGGTCAAGCTGGTACAGGAAAAAGTTTCTTGATTAATGTTTTGACCAGTTATCTACGGAAAATAACTGACTCACATTTGTCTTGTGTTGTAACTGCTCCAACTGGATTGGCAGCACACAACATTAAAGGAATTATATTACATTGTTTACTAATGCTACCTGTGGAACATGAAAATAAATTGGAATATCACAAGCTATCTGGAGAAGCTTGTTATGAAGTTTCAAGAGTGCTAAAGAAAATGAAACTTCTGAATATTGATGAGGTGAGCATGGTCTCAAACTTAATGCTTGCCTTTGTGCATTTAAGAATGCAGCAAATTTTAAAAACAGAATATGATGTCTTATTTGGAGGAAAACATATGATAGTTTTTGGTGATCTACTGCAACATACTCCTGTAAAAGGGCAACCAGCATTTAAAACGCTTGTGCACGAAGACACCAGAAAGTCTTTGGGAAGTGTTGGAAACGTTAACATTTAGTCATATTTTGAGTACAAAGAACTCATTAAAAATATGCGACAAGCAAGTGATGAAGATTATGGAACCATTCTTCAAGATATAAGAATTGGAGTATTGACAGAACATGACAAACAAGCTTTGCAAAGTCGGCTACTTACCAACTTGTTTCCAAATGAAAATAAATCTATAATCTGCCTCATGCCAACACTGCGAGAGTGTTCTACATTCAATGAAGAACTTTTAAAGCTGGAAAATGAACAAATAATAAAAATGGAAGCCATTGATCAAATAGAGCATGAAGGAATTACTATTATTTTGACAGAAAAATTGAAAACAAAATTGGATACTTAAGAAAAATCTTAATCTAAAACTGCTGGTTTAGAAAATTATTTATATGTATGTGTAAACTGTCGGGTTATTTTATTGCATACTTTGGATGTGGAAAAAGGTTTAGAAAATGGAGCAATGGGAAAAGTTGTTGATTTTGTTAATTATCAAAATAAAGATGGAATTGAATGTTTGAAAATCAAATTTGATCAGATTGAAGAAGTAAAACAAATTGCTCATTGTTCTGCTAGTTTTTTGCTTGTTAAAGATTTGTATGTTCGTAGAAAACAGTTTCCTCTTTCTTTGGCATATGCGGTGACTATTCATAAATCTCAAGGTTTAAGTGTAGACAGTGCTTTGGAAAACAATGGAAGTACCGTATTTAAAGAGGGTATGGCATATGTTGCTTTGGCTCGAGTCAGAACTTTATCTGGAATGCATTTGATTGATTTTGATGAGAAAAAGATTAGGGCAGATGCAAATTGTGTAAGAGAGTATAATCGGTTAAGAAGAATGTATGCTCCCAATTTAGGTGAATATCCTGTATATGAAAAGCGTGTAGTAGGTCGAAAACGGAGATATGAGAATATCTGCACTGAAGTTAAAGAGAAGAAAAAAATATATAAAGCATTGCCATATATATATATATATATGTCCAAGATTCCTTCGCTCCTCTGCAAACCTCTTAGTACGGCGAAGGATCACACCACCACGTCAGAAGGTAATCCAAAAAAAGTGCTTTATTCAACCATAGTGCAAAATACAAATGGTAGAGGATGGTCTACGCTTTGGCTCCCAGCCTTCTACTGGACCATAGAGTCCTAGAGCCTATAATGTTTTTTTAAAGTGCTCGGTGCTAATTCCCTCTTTATTTTCTACTATCGAAAAAAGACTAGACTGTGCTAATCCTCACAAGCAGTATATATCCATCTCAATCTACCATTTTGACTTTGACAATTGTAAAAAGCATTCATTAATATACAAAGTGTGAGTGCAAAAGAAACGTGCATGTTTATGTCCTTTAAAACCAATTCTTCAAAGCAATTTGCTTTCTCAACCCTTACCCTTAAGAAAGGGGGGGGGGGGGGAAAGGAAAGTGTCGTAAGATTTCAAAGGGAGGCAGAGTTGAGATGGGAACATATTGGGGAATGGTCTCCAAGTCGCTATGATTTACTAGTGTGCAATGTTGGTATCTGATTCTTATATCCCCCTGATTTTATACATGATTTGTTATTGTGCTCCTCATACATGCACACAATTTTGCAGGATATAACCATTATATAAAGTGACTAGTGCATCAATTCATCAATGTAAAGTACATTATTGCATCGATTAAGAATCTCATTCGTTTATAAATTATAACTTAAGGTTCGGCCACAATGATCGTTAGACATCAGATCGTAAAGTGCCTTGTGCATCCATTCTAGTGTTGGTCAAGAATGATTAGATGTAAAGTACAATCTACATTGTTAGTCAATACAGGGTATCAGTTCTCAAGTAATGTGCAATTTAAGGTGCATTTGTAAGCCAGATAATACATCAAGTATACCATGTTTTTTGTTTTAAATATGAGGAATGAATAAAATCAACATTTGAAAGAACTCTTGCACACTATCCGTACTTCTTAGATGAAAGGGCCTTATCCCGTAAATTCCAATCAGCTATTACTCTTTCTAATCTCTGGTAAAAAGGAAGGTCAATGTATTAACTATTAGATCAATTCTCCAAAAGGTATACAAATATTGTTCTTGTCCTAATTTGTCCCATGTATCCGTTTGGTCATTCAGAAATTTCTCATGATTAATTTGCCATTTCATCTTGTTGATATAGTCTTAGCGGGGACCGACTACCATTCATTATTCTCAGTCTTTTTCTCCAATTTCCTACAAATGAATATGTAGTTCTGCATCTAAATTATGGCCATATGGTCTTTCAGTGCCAATAGCTAGAATTGATCTCGATTCTGTTCTTCAAACATTTAGGGTTCTGTGCCCGCCCCGTTCTTTTGATTTCACAATTTTAATCCCTGAGTACCTTAGTTGCTGGCAGTCACTTGAGTAAAAATCGTGAAAATGTTTGGCCATAGGGTAGGTGAAATCTTTGTTCTTGATGGCTCGTAAATGCTGTAGAACTATCAGTTTTAACTTGTTGATGGTACTTCCTACGTATTATTTTCTACAGGGTCATTCTAATTAGTATACTACAAATTTGGATTTGCATGTTATATGATCCTTAATGTGTTCAGTTTGGCCATTTTGGAGTTGATATGTTGTTACATTTTGACCATGTTCACAAGCTTTACATTTAGAGCATTTCTAGAAGCCTGGAGTGTTCAGCCAGGAAGATGTTGTTAGTTTTTTCAATTCTAGATGACTTTGCGTTAGAATATGCCCCAGAGATGCTGTTTTTCTATATGTGATGTTTGGTTAAGGTGACCATGTTCTTTGTAATGTTTCATCCAACATCAGTATTCCCCAATTTTTGCGGATAATGTTTTTTAGTTCTCTGCTTTGGTTGCTAAAATCTATGATGAGTCAGGAAGTGGTGTCTTCTTTATTACATCTTTCTTGATTTTCTCTATTTGATCTTAACAGATCTCCTCTTGCTTTCAAAGTGACTATCGTTTGCAGTTTCAATTACTCTCAAAGGATTAACCTATTTCTAAGAAGCGATCACTCATTTAATCTATTTGAGAATTCATGTCAGATGTTTCAGAGCAGTATCTCTTTGCTCGTAACATTTTACCGTAGGGTATGCTCCATTTTAAATTTTGCGGATGCCCACTATTGGCATGCAGAATACAGTTGCATGAAGTGGGTTTTCTATGCATTTTGGTGCATAACCTTTGATTTTTGATGAAAACTTCCACATCTAGGAAGATGTTGAGATACGCTTACTGTAGATGTGAAAGAGAAGTTATATTTGTTCACGTTTATTTATTTTATTTTATTTAAGAGGTTTTATATAGCGCTGGCTTCACCCTTGGGTATCAGAGCGCTTTACATTGGAATGACGGTGATGGGTTACAAAACAAACCGTAACAAAATGCAACATTTAGATATGGTAGACCTAAAGAACAAAAATGAAAAACATATCTTGATTTTGATACAATGTGAAAGGAAGAAGCTATTTACAAAACAACATATGAATGAAATAATTAAAAATTATAAAACAGTAAAAAGGAGCTAGACTAATTTTTGTTTGTCCATAGAGAGGGGTTAGGCGAGTGTGGAAGGAAAGGAGGCAAATAGATAGGAGAGAGGTGGAAAGAGAGGGACGCAGGAGGTGGGGATGGGTACAATAGGAGGCGAGTAGGTTATGGTAGAGTACAGGAGAGGTGGGAGAGAGGTGGGGAAGGTAGGAGATTCAAAGAGATGTGCGGCATGAATGGAAATAGAATGATTATGGACCCCAATATTTGTGGAGCAGGTGCATTTTAAGGTCATTTTTGAAACTGACGTATGAAGGGTTAAGTCATAGATCTTTAGGGATGGGAATTCCAGATGCTGGGGGCCTTACCAGAGAAGGAGCGAAATTGTGCTACTTTCTTTTTTAGCAGAGGGGGGAGGAGGAGGAGAGAATTAGAGATTCTCATCGGTCGGGCACTTCCCGCTTTTTTGAGTTTGTTTGAAAGGTAGAGTGGGGTCTTTTGATGGAGGGCTTTGTGCGTGATACATGCTAATTTATAGGCGGATCTGCCTTCAATAGGAAGCCATTTAAGGGATTTAAGAGCAGGAGAGATGTGGTCAGAACATTTGAAGTCAGTTGTAAGCCTCGCCGCTAGATTTAGAACAGATTTGAGGGGGGGGGGCAGGTGATCTTTGGGAGAGACGGAGAGAAGGGCATTACCATAGTCGTCTTTCGAGAGGACTAGGGATTGTACAACTGATAGGAAATCTTCCACTGGAATGAAGGGTTTGATTCTTTTGAGATGTACGTAAAAAGTGCTCCTTTTGCAGAGTTTTTTATATGGGAGTGGAGCGTAAATTTACTGTCGAAGGTGATGCTGAGGGATTTTACTGATTTGGAGAGGGAGAGTGGACAGTTTAGGGCATTAAGGTCATAGATCCATGCTTGGATGGGGAGAGGGTTGTTTTTGGGAGAGAAAAGAATAATTTCAGTTTTATTAGGATTAAATTTGAGGTGATTGGTATAGAACCAGGTTTGGATATTGTTCAGGGCAGTGTTAAGGTGCAGTACATCAGAGTGGGATTTAATTTTATAGTATAGTTGGATGTCATCCGCATATAGGTGATAGTTAATACCGGCTTGTTTGAGAATGAGGGTAAGAGGCTCCATGAATAGGTTGAAGAGAGCAGGAGAGAGGATGGATCCTTGGGGGACACCGAGGGAGACCGGAGTGGGGCTAGATAGGCAGTTTGGGATTTTTACTTGTTGGGTTCTGTGTTGGAAATAGGAGTTGAACCAGTTGAGGACAGTGCCATTAAGGCTAAACCGAGATTTAAGTGTAGAGAGTAAGGTTGAATGGTTAACTGTGTCAAATGCCGCAGAGAGGTTAAGGAGAATGAGTAAGCAGGTCTCGCCATTGTCTAGGGCAAGGTGGATGTCATCAACTATATTAAGCAATGCAGTTTCAGTGCTGCAGCCTTTACGGAAGCCAGATTGAAGAGGGTCGAGTAGATTGTAAGTGTCAATGTGTTTATCCAGTTGCTGAAGGGCACACTTTTCAAGGGCTTTAGAGAGTATGGGGAGGTTTGAGATAGGGCGGAGGTTGTTGGGGCCGTTCGGGTCGGCCTTAGGGTTTTTTGGAATGGGCGTGATTTGTCCAAGTTAGAGGGAGGCCGGAACGCACCCTGAGGAAAGGGAGGAGTTGATGATATTGGTCCAAAATGGACCAATGACGTGCTTTAGGTCATGGAGGAGGGAGGATGGGAGAGGGTCTTTAGTGTGAGAGGATGGTTTTAATTTGGACAGGATGTTAAAGACTTCAAGTTCAGAGACGGAGTGAAAATTCAGCCAGGAGGCGTTGTTTTTGAGCTGAGTGTTGTCAGGGGAAAATTCAGAAGGGGTTGAGGATAGTGGGTGTGGGAGGACACAGAAGGGAGAGTGTTGAATAGTATCAGGGGGACAGAGGGAGTAGGGGGGATTTGAGTTAGAGTGAAGGATTGGTCAATTTTGGCAATTTTTTCTGAGAAAAAGTTAGCTATTTCTTCGCATTTGCTTGTGGTGGCAGACATGTTTGGGGGGGGGGGGCGGGGGAGGTTTGATTTCTAATAATGTTGAACAATTCTCTGGGTCTATTTTTGGCCCGGGAGAGCTGTGTTCGTAAGAAGGAAGCCTTTTCAGAGAAAATGTGCTTTTTGTACACGGATCTAGCGGTTCGAAGGAGGACAAGATTGGAGGGGGAAGGGTGTTGTCTCCAGGTTCTTTCAGTCAGTCTAAGAACTCGTCTTTCATTTGGCAGGGATATTTTTAAGAGATTTTGGTTTGGGTGGCGCAAGTTGATCTAGAACCTCGGAGACAGTTTTATTGTAATGCTCAGTGAGTTCATTTACATTGAGAGAGAGGGGTGCGCAACTGAGTTGTGCTTGGAGTTTGGTCTCTAGTACACCTGGGGGGATACGATTAAAGTTTCTGGATAATTTTGTGGTTTTGTTGCTTTTAGTAGGGGCAGGCTGGGCTAGGGGTGAGATCAAGAACAATATGAGGTGGTGATCAGACCAGTCGATAGGGATGATATTGGAAAGGGATGCCAGATTACTGTTAGCAATGATGGCGTCAAGAGTAGCCCCTTTAGAATGGGTTGGGAAAAAGCAGAGTTGTTTGAGGTCACTTATCTCAAGGCGGGTATTAAGAAGTTTGATAGTAGGGTCATCTGTCAAGTTCCAGTGAAGGTTGAAGTCTCCTAGGAAGAGGTTTTTAGAGTTCAAAAGTGACGAGTGAGAGAGAAGGTCAGATAGTTCCTCAGCGAAGGGAAGAGGTTCGCCTGAATGGTGATAGATGTTATGTAGTCGGATTGGGGGGGGCACCTTGAATTTTAAGTTCTGCTCCAAGGTATTCGAAAGTTTCCAAGTCTATCTTTTTGAGTAGGGAGAGCTTGAGTTCGTTTTTAAAGATTATTGCTAGTCCACCTCCTATTCTCTTAGGTCTGTCTTTTCTGAGGATAGAGTAGCCAGGGGTAGGAGAGTAAGTCGAGGATGGGTGTTGAATGATCGTTGAGCCAAGTTTCCGTTAGGAAGGCGACATCTATATCTTCACTAAGGATGGTTTCGGAAATTTCAGTCGCATGCCGAACCGGCGAGCGGCAGTTCACAAGCATTCATGCCAGGGCCTTAGGGTTACTTATGGGGGGGGGGGGGGCGCAAGTGAATGGCGGTAAGTTGCGGGGGGGTCTGGGCGAGCAAGGTGAGGAGAGAGTTCTTCTGGTCCCAATGATAACAGGGATATTAGAATGAGGAAAGGCCGCATCCTTTTATGGGGTCTTAGGAGGGTAGGAATTGCAGATGTCGGAGAGGTTAGAGGTGGAGTAGTCGTTTAAGGTGCGAAGAGGTCTCAGAGCGATTGTGAAGTGGTGTGGTTTTCCAGATTTTAGGATTAATGAGTTTTGGGGGGCCAGTGCGTAGCGAAGTGGGCCGAGAGGGGCGGGTTATCGGTTTAGAAGATTTGAAGTTAGTGAAATCCTCTCTAAGTTGGACAAATTCAGATAGGAGGTAGGAAATGTTGCTATCAATGTTGCAAAGTGTCTGGGTTAAAAGAGAGAGGTGGGGCAAATTAGAGGCAGCGGAGGAGGATGAGGTATGATCTAAGTTGATTGGAGGAGGAGGTCTAGCGTTCGGAGAGGATAAGTCCGGAGGAGGGCGAGAGAGGTGCTGTAGCTGAGGACGAGAGGGAGGTCTGTAAGTTGCCCACCCCCAGGGGGATGCCCTCCCCCAGGACTTTGCAGTTTGCTATGGCAGGCCGGGAGCAGTGATCCCGCCCTGTCATAGCAAACATTGCTTTGCATGTCAGCAGCTCCCTTTGCCCAAAAGCTTTGCCGGCTCCCGCAGATGGTAGGGAGCTGGCGGGGACCACTGGGACATTGGGGCTCCCCCCGCGGTCCCCAACGTTGAGTCCAGGCCCCGGGGGATGGGGTCCCCTGGGCCAAAAGTGGCCCAGTGAAGGGGGTCCACAAGCGGCCCCCTTCCCGTATAAATAATTAAGAATAAATAAACAAAGCCAGGCCCGGGGGATGGGGTCCCCGGGGCCAAAAGTGGCCCAGGGAAGGGCGGCCAGGCGCCCCCATATAAATAATTAAAAAAAATAAAAAAACAAGGTCATGCCTCAGGGGAAGGGGTACCTGGGGCTGAAATCAGCCTCGGGAGGGGGGCCGGGCGGCCCCTTTCTGTTTTTGTTAATTACTTCTTTTTAAATGGGTCAGGCCCTGGGTGATGAGGTCCTCAGGGCCCACACAATATTAATAGAAGGGGGTCCACAAAGCCCCCCTTCTACTAACAATAAAAAAAGCAGAAGCCAGCATCACACTGGGGGCCCGCCGCCTCCCTGCACTGCTGTGCAAACGCGCCTCCTGGGGCATTCTGAATTGGGGGATTAAGTCCCCTAGAATCTTAAGCATCCTTATGGGCTAACTAGCCCACTAGGTACCTGCAGTAAGCCCCACACAGTGGGATTGCTGAGAGGTGGCCCGAGGCCATGCCCCTTTTTAAACCACTCTGCAAACGAGCCTCTTGGCGCATTGCTGGTGGGGCGATGAGGTCCTCTTGTGTCCTGAGGACCTCAGGACTAAAGTGGAACTCATCCCCCGAGCAGCAGTGCGCCAGGAGGCGCCTTTGCAGAGTGGTGTAAAAAGGGAGAGTGGCCTCGGACCAGTCTCAGCAATCCAGCTGTGTGGAGCTTACTAGAGATAACAGGAACGCTAGCTGGACCCCAAGGGACTTCAGGAGGCAAGGGGACTTAATCTTCCAACCAAGAGTGTACCAGGAGGCGCGCTTGCAGAGTGGTGGAGAAAGGGAGCATGACTATGTCCACGGCTCAGCAATCCAACTATCTGGGGCTTACTGGAGGTGTCAGGTAGGCTAGTCGGCCTCTAATAACCCTCAGCAGCGAAGGGGGCTTTAATCCCCATCCAAGAGTGCGGCAGGGAGCGCGTTTGCAGACTGGTGGGCAAAGGGGGCATGGCCTACTTTGAGAACTTAGCAATCCTGCTGTGTTGGATTTACTGGAGGTAATAGGAGGGGTAGTTGACCCCCAAGGTTGTCTTTGGGGGCCAACTACCCCTCCTGCTACCTCCAGTAAGTCCCACACAGTGGGATTGCTAAGAGGTCTTCTGAGGCCATGCTCACCTTTCTACACCACTCTGCAAATGCGCCTCCTGACACAGTACTGGTTGGATGGGGGATAATGTCCACTTTACTCCAGAGGGACTTTGGGGGCCAAATAACCCTCCTGGTACCTCCTGTAAGTCCAACACAGCAGAATTCCTGAGCGCTGGTCGGAGGCCCAGTCCCCTTTCTGCAAACCTCTTGGGTACCAAGGGGTGCCATGTAACTATTAAACTTTCTGCCATAACAGGGTTTTTAGCCAATTATACTATGCATGATGGGATTTAGAAAATAAAACAAATGTAGGTAATTATTTTACATTACAAGTATACACAGACATATTATAGCCATGTCAGGTGAGGGGAATTTAGTAATTCCCAGCTGTTTCTTTGAATTCGGTTATCACAGAGATCTCAAGTTTCCCAGGTACCCATGCAATTTTTAGGACTTGCCTGCACAGTGCTTGTGCTTTGCTTGTAAAATCTATTGTATTTAATATAAAATGAAAAGGGGTTTACATCCCTCCCTTGCTTTTCATTGGTTCCTGTGCTTGCCACTTATCTTTTCTCCATTTCTACCTTTTCCAAGGTCTAGCATGCAGCAACCCCACTGCTGATCCTCACTGCACAGAGGCACAGCCACATCTTCAAACCCGCCTAGAACTGCTGTTCGGTCCTAGGTCTACCCTGTAATTGTTGTCTGCCATTACTGTGCCTGCATTTGTAAACAGTGTTTCTACTGTTTAGTTTTCGTCTGCACAGCACTTGTGCTGTGCTTGTAAAATCTATTGTATTTAATATAAATCTTAAATGGGTCTTACATCCTGCCCTTTCTCACCGTGTCCTAGATTTAGAGCACACACCTTTGTTTCAACATCTCCAGTTGTTTATGTATTGCGCAAGCTCTGCGTTTTCTTTTCCTTGTTTAGGTTTTGCCTGCACCGTGCTTACACTATGCTTGTTTGGTTTGTCCTACGCCCTTCACCTAATCTCCCTGTGGCTGCACACATTTCAAGCATACAGATGCATGTTTTTTTTCTTAGTCTTCCGCCCTTTACCTAATCTACCTGCTTTATAGTACCACCATTAAATGCACAATATATTGCCTTTCTCAATAAACTAGTCATAACACTGTTATGGCATTTCAGTAACTTATATTACACAACTGCTCACAAAGCTAACACTTAAGTATTATTAATCACATAAGCCAAACATATTACATTTACCAATGCTTGTTTACATCTGCAGCACATCTGTGAGGCAGGACAAGACTAACAGTTTTTCACAAAGAGGCTCTACGCAAAAAAAAGGGCAATCTGTTGACTGAGAGAAGTCTGTTGGAAGATTCCTATATTTTCTTCAGACGTACTTCTGGCTGTGTTCTTAGGGAATGCTATGTGTGGCAATTCGATATACGACCTTAACCTGCTTAATATTTAAGTACAGACAGCCAAGATGATCTTGAATCACAAGCACCTGGCAGTGGCAATTGCGCAAAGTCAACACAAAACTGTCTCTCTTTCATTTGTAGGGTTAAACGCCATGGAGCAAGATCATTGTCAACTCCACCCTGGCAAATGAATATGAGAATGATGGGGTGCCTAGCAAAATGTTTATGCATAACATGAAAACACAAGAGAAGAAGTCACAAGAATGGTATAAAAGATGCAGGTGAAACACTTAACAAGGAAAAAAGAGACAAACTGAAATACCTTCAATTGGGGGACACTTATGTATATACTTTTGCCAATTTCACACGCAATTTCTTTGTTCTAAGTTGTTTCATTCTGCACCCTGAATAACTAACACTCACTGTTTAAAAACATGCAGGTGTCAATGTGTGGTCAATTCATGAATCACTGATGCGTTTTACCCAGGAGGGACTCAAAGAAAATGACCTTACGCTTTACAGCATTGAGCAAGAACTCATACTGAAACACAAATCAAAAGTCTTCCCAACATGCAGCCTCTCTTTGGGGATTTCAGGTTAGTGCAAGAGAGAGCTAGTGACCAACGACCTACATTCACTGTGTCAGTTGAAAGGTGGTTAATTTAGGATACCTGTGGAACCTAGCTAATCTACAAATAAAACTGAAACTATAACACTAGCAAATCGGTTAACCACATTCTTGGCTCAAAACTTTCAAGCCTGCTTCATAAGGTATACAGTCTATAAGTGCCTCTGAGTGGAACAGGTAGTGTTGGAAGTTTCTGTATGTACGTTTTGTTATAATTTCTGCTATAGACGTTTATACACGACCTACACAATCTACTCGAACAGCTGAAAGGCCTTGCAAATTATAACTTTGAGGGTGGAGGGCAGCAATAAAAAGGACAGCACCACGAAGAGAGGCTTTGTAAAAGATCTAATGCATGGCAAGGAATGTATCTTTGGAGTGGAGCTACTGGAAGACATTAATAATCAATTGCTTCTCCCTGAGAAAAAATAACCCAGAGTTTTTTTCTCCCAAGTTATAATGATGTGGGGTTGAGGTATCCTATATGTGGGATGTCCAGGTATTGTCAACCATACCAATAAGCCACTAATTAATCTGATGTGAAGCTAGGTTCTTGAAGACCTGTTGGTAACTGATGCGTTGACTTTGAACCTTTGGGGGATGAGGGGGTAGAGCAAATTTAACTATGATTAAGAATGCCATTGGCATGTAAGGTTGGTGGTCTGAATCCAACAATGACAGCATATTTTTAATAGCTAGTGCTTATCCAAAAATAAATCTGAGTTGAAAGACAGAATGCAGCTGAGAAAAGGCACTAGTCCACTGGAAGAAAATGTACTCATGTAAATCTCATGAGTGTGTTACCAGTGAATGAATCAAGGATAAGGGACTCATACTGCTCTTATTGTACGGTCATGTGCTGATACTCATACATTTCATTTCTCCTTCTCTATATTGTGTCCCTGATGAAAAAACCTCCATGCAAACACACTCAAACGAAGACTGTCACTCACTATTAGTCTTCCGCTGTTGGTTTCAGGTGAAAAGAGCATTCTGGTCAATGTGGTCCATGTGTGCAGAGTTGCAGCTCCTCCAGTGAGGGAACGCTTAGTAACTTCCAATATCTCACTTTTTTTTGCTTCAGACACGTGTTTTGCTCTTCACAAGATCTTCAGTGGAGCACAGCAGGTACGGAGTCTCAATCTTTTGTGTAGCATAACATTTAAAAGGCTGTGCCTTCTTAACTGTTTATCAAACAGCATGTTGCTGCAAGGGTGATCCAACTATGATGTAGGGCCATTGGCCTCTGGAACCATTTTAGGCAACAATGTCCATTTCATTGGCCTCAAAACAGGACTGGCACAAACCAATAGTTTTCAGCTGTGAGTTTCAGGTAAAACTCCGCTCAGCCATCCTCCCAATGCATTCTGGCCAATTTCGTCCATCTATGCAAAGTTGCAGTTCTACTAGTGAGGCAAATGTTGATAACTATTAATTTCTTCCAATATTTCCTTTTCCAGCCCCAGACACAGACATGTGTTTCTCTCTTTGTGAGCTCTTCAGTGAAATATAGCAGGTACTGAGTGCCAAACTTGTTTACAGCGTAACATTTAAAGACCAGTGTCTTCTTAACTATTCGGTAAAAAGCATGTTACCGTAAGGGACATCCTTCTAAGTTACAGAACCACTATCTTCATGCCGCACATAGGAGAAATTGAACATGTGCACACAAGCCAGGGAAAACAAGGATAGCGATTATCACCCTCCATGGTGACTGATTGGCCATTGAAAGTATGAGGCGGATGACTGCAAGGTGCTACATTAAAAGCCTTGGCTCTAGTCCCTTGCTGGTTTAGGACTGCTTCGCTACATGTCATCACAGTTATTAAAATATCTTACGATAAAGTTGTTGCTAACACTCTTATAGCAGCTTCTACCCGCATGTATGCAAATGCCATTTATCCAAGGCACGCTTCTACTTTTTCTATATGTAATAATGCTCACAGTTAATTTTTTTACCATCTGCAGCGTTAACCCCTTCAGTGCCCGCCCCTTTCCCCGACCTGTGCCGGCCGTTGTATTAGCGGGCGGGGTTTATGACGAGCTGGTCTCGTCATGGGCACAGCGCGACCGCGGCCCATGACGAGACCAGCTCGTCACGGGCATTGAAGAGGTTAAAGAATATATGTTCCTTACAGGCTTTTATTGTCTCTGTTAATGCCTGAGAATGAGGCACTGTCAGACCTGGTGGATACCAGGGGCCTGGCATCTGGGTGCGGTGTGAGTGGAGTACACAGGCTACCAGAACTCTTGTTGAACAAGTTACTTACCTTTGGTAATGCATTATCTGGTAGAGACAATATCTAGCTGCAGATTCCTTACCTTTGAATTCATTGGGCATCAGGCTGGATCCATCAGGCTGGAACCTACAAACGTTTGCGTGAGCAGTGCCCCTTGCACACACCACTGGGTGGCTCCATTCGGTTCCATGTGAAGTTGTTAGCATCAGTTAGGACGTCGCAGTAAGCTATATAGGTGCCACCCAAGCATGTGAACGTCAGAACTTTTCCACGCCAGAAGCACAGAGCCATGAAGTGACTGACGTGATTGTGTGTCATAGCTAGGGCTGAGAAGGGAGCAACCCTAGCCCTAAACAATGCGTCTGCATAGAGAGGGTGGCATGGCTGGGTCTGCAAGGAATATGCAGCTAGATATTGTCTCTACCAGATAATGCGTTACCGAAGGTAACTAACTAGTTCATCTGATAGAGACTTCTAGCTGCAGATTCCCTACCTTTGAACATTTACCCAAGCCATACCCTACTAGCGATAGGCTGCCAACAGATTTCTCACACTAGAAAGTCCTGCAGAACCGAATGGGCAAAATGCCCGTACCTACAAATGTGACTGTCCAGGCAGTATTGTTTGACAAACATGTGCAAAGATGCATATGTTGCTGCCTGGCAGATAACCAGGTCTGGGACATCCCAAGCCAATTCCGTGGTCACAGCCTTCCCTGTGGTGGAATGAGCTCGTAATCCCTCAGGAGGCTACTTCTTAGTCCAGGCGCAGCAGATCTTAATGCAGAGACCGACCCAGCAAGAAATGGCCTGTTTCTGCACTGCCCGACATTTTTTTGCTCCCAGCTACCCCACAAAGACACAAAGAATTGGTCATCCACCGGGAACTCTCTTGTGTGGCCAAGGTAGAACAACACTCTTTTTGGGTCCAGGCACTGGAGTCGCTCTTCCTTTAGGGATGTGGGTGGAAAGGGGGTGTAGGGACAAAAAAGGTGGGCAGCGTGATTGACTGACGCAAATGCAATGGGGTCACCACCTATGCCAGAAATTAAGCCCGGGTGCAAAGCACCACTTTATCTGCAAAGACCACCATAAATGAAGGCTTGGATGACAATGCCTGCAACTCACTCTGATTTTATTGCCACCAGAAAGGCTGTTTTGATGGTAAGCAGACAGAGGGGACAATTATGCCAAGGCTCGAACGGAGCGCACATAAGAAATAGAGATAACCAAATTAAGATCCCACTGTGGCATGACAAAGGGCATTGGTGGAAACATATGTACAAGCCCTTTTAAGATTCTATGTACAACAAGAGACTTAAATAAAGAGGGTTGATCTGGCAGCCACAAGAAAGCGGACAGAGCAGAAAGATAACCGTTCGAGTACCCAATGGAGAGCACTGCTGGGCAAGTGTAAAAATAAAAAGAAGAATTGTAGAAAGAGAAGCAGAAAGAGGGTCAATAGACCTTTATGTATAGTATTTTATAAACTTTTGCCTCATAAACTTCAGTAGGAAGGTCGAAAGCTATCAAAGCTATCAACTGTTGCCACTAAATCTCCATGCATGAAGGCGGAGAGTTGACAGGTTCCGGTGGAAGACCGTCCCCTGAAGCTGCGACAGAAGATCCTACCTCAGAAGCTCTGGGTAGCAGACTCTCCTTGCCTAATTCGGAGCCACAAGAATGACTTGGGCCCTGTCATTCCTGATCTTCTTGAGAACCCTGGCTAGAAATGGTATGGGCGGACAGGCATACAGAAGGTTTGAGCTCCACCACCGAAACCAGCGCACAAAACTACTGACACATTTGTTATAGAGGCGACAACCAAGGCTCTCCCCACTGATGAAAAAGACATGCGCCAACTCTGACTGGAGACTCCATTTGTGATCCACTAGGCATCGGTGGCAGAGTTCGTCTGCCCTGGAATTTAGAGAACCTGCCAGGTGTTGAACAACCAGGGTTATGCCCTTTTCCAGCCATGTCCAGAGACACATGGCCTCTTGACAAATGATCTACGACCCCACCCGCCCTGTTTGTTGCAGTACCACATGGTGGTGGTGTTGTCCATGAACACCTGCAGTAACTTCCCCTTGACAGAGAAAAATATGCTTTCAATGCCAACCGGATCACCCGAAGCTCCAACAAATTGATGTGTAGCCCGACTGCCAGAGACTAGTGAGGTTCTGTAGCGATCCGAAATCGTGAAATCGGTATCGTAGTACTGACACGATTTTGGTACCTATGAACCGCAAATGATCCATTACATACATGACAGTGTTTTCGCTACGCAACTAGCATGAATTCACTGAGAAATAAGGCATTCTGTTGTAAAGTCATGGCATCCATTTTAGTTACGGCATCCATTTTGTTTCTTGCCCTTACATAGTCAATGAACGGGCAATGACCCCGACAGAGTCACCTTGTTAAGGACACGTAAGCTCGAGCCCCGAGAAAGGCTGACGCTGCATGACTAGGCAGAATCAAGCTGCCTCCCTTGCCTGAGGCCAGTCCTGCTATACTGGTTCTCGTGTCCATTGTCCTGACTGAAAGGCCGAAGACGGTAGCCATGCCCGTTTATGATCCATAAACACCTCTTATCCTACTTTTCAATCCTTCGCACCTGGCTCTGCTCCTCTCCTTCTGGGCTTTTACAATGGGGAGGTTACGATTTTTATGATGGGGAGGATCGGGTAAAGAATGGAAAACTGACAAGGGGACCTGATCGAATACCGAAAACCTACGACTAATTATTGTTTGATGTCTATTTACTGTTTATTTGGGATACCGGGTTGGGCATGAGAAATATTCGTGTAATGTTGCCTAAAGACATTTTCCGTGTATTTAAGGAACAACCCACTTAATGCAATTCGAACAGTCTCGTAGATTCTGCCGCTGTGTGGTTCCTATGACTTCTGTGTCCCTGCAGTAAATAAACCTTGGTCTTTGACGCCACCATCGAGAAGCCCGTGTCTCTGTTTATTTGTGCACCGAGACAGGAGGAACTCAGGGGTCTTTGGGTGTTGTTTCCCTGACACCTATGGACTATTAAAAGTCCAGAACCTCAAATTGGCGCCCAACGTGGGGCGACGTCATCCAGTACCGGTCCAAAGCCTGAAAAGTTCGAGAAGTTTCGTGTGAAGATTCCGGAGGGAGGTACCCCGCTTCATCGATCCCTGCATGTCGTAAAAGTGGCCCGACGATCTCTTCCACGAGGGTTCCCGTTCCCAGACGGCTACAGAGGACCGTTGCCCTGACTGTCGCCCTGTCTTGGACCCGAGGTGCAGACCTTAGTACGGCGAGACGTAGACGGGTTCTCCTTGGTGACGTCTTCCACATTTCAGTTAAGTATTAAGTGGGTCGCACGCAGTGTGGTTGTCTAGATACGTTTGTTTTTGAATTCGTAGATTATCATTGGTTGCTCTTGTTAAGATAATCTTTGTTTTGGTATTGGTTCATTTTGGTAGGCCTAAG
This sequence comes from Triturus cristatus, assembly GCF_964204655.1. Taxonomy (NCBI): domain Eukaryota; kingdom Metazoa; phylum Chordata; class Amphibia; order Caudata; family Salamandridae; genus Triturus; species Triturus cristatus. The sequence goes on along the minus strand of NC_140581.1, from coordinate 457,011,163 downwards.
TTCTCTGCGCATTTTGGTTGGAATTTGTCTTTGTTTGTCATGACTACCAGTAGTAATTGTTTCCTGTCCTGGTTACGTTGCAACGGGGATTCCCGGTTGGAGGATTCGTGTTCGGTTCCTCCGATTGGAACTCCTACATATGAGCTCTATTGTAAACATGGTGTGGGTCCTATTACGTATAATGAAGTATGGGTCCGTTACACCAGAAAAGATGGTGTCCTTAGTTGGCCACCGCATGGTAGCTTCGAAACCGAAATACTAGACAATCTAGAAATGAAGTTGTTTAAGAGAAAAGCCCGGCCGGCAATGTTTGATTCTTTTCGCATATGGCGCAAAGAAGCCAAACAGAGAGAAATTAGGAAGACGAAGAAAGAACAGAAAGAGAAAGGGATGACTTTAATGGAGTCTGCTAGGCAGCTGCATGTCAACGAGACTGAGAAAGCAATGGAGATGGCAAATAGAAAATAAATTTTTGGCAATTGATAAATGTTACCCTGTATTGCCATCTTGTCCTACTAAGCCGATGGAGGATCATGAAAAGGATCCTCTGTTGTCTTACCTGTTGAATTCACCTCCACCGTATGCACAGGGTATTACAGTACCACAGTTACTACCTGTTGTACAACCAGCTGCTGGTCAGCCTGGAATAGTTGCTCCACTTCCTTTGATTCCAGCTCCTGTCCTTCCCGTAGTTAATGTTCCTTTGGCACCCCCTCTTCCTGGGTCGCCTGCTCCGCCTTTGCCTGTCGTTACGCAAACTGCTTTACCTGCTGCTCCCACCCTTACTATTTCATCTGCTCCAGCTGCCCTATCCCCGAACCCTATGAACATTCTGACTCCGCTTTCCGTTCGTCGGAAAATAACCGACTCTGTAACTAATATCTTAACTCCTCTCTACAGGTCTTTAATTGGGACCCCCGTCTCTGACTCTATACAGAGACGTAGCCAGCTTCCTGGTCCTCAGGAACGAGACATGTTAGATTCGACAGCTCTTAGGTGGATGTCGAAAGCTGTGAAGTATGATGCACAAAGAGTGTTAGATACCTTCATGCAATGGAATGAACCAACTCAACGTTATGTTTTTGATGTGATGTGTTCTCTTGTGCGTGAAGAATGGGAAGATGATGACTTAGATTCTGTCCCCTCTGATCTGATAAATATTCAACAGAAGTTCGCCGCAGGAATGGTGATAGGTTCAGAAGTAAGGGGAGCGATAGAACTGATTTTAGCTTATAGGGATGATTCCCCTATTCGAGCGACAAGGGACCCTGATGGCTCACCGATTACTACTAGGAAAAAACGAGGTCAATATCCGATGAGGGAAGTTCCACCGATATGGCGTGATGCAGTTCAAGCTGATGCGGCTAATGGTATTGCAGCTGCCCCGGCACAATTCCAGAGAGTGTGGATACACATCCCATGGAAACGGGCTGAAGTATTAGCAGTAAAACAAGCGTTGCCAGACCCACGTAAAAATCCTGCTGGTTATTACAAAGAGTTAACGCAGACAGTTCAGGCGTGCGTCATGAATTTGGCAGACATTGAAATGTTATTTGGTAATGTAGTGCCACAACCTATATGGGCCAAGATTCGGCAAGAGAACCACCCAGTCGCCCTAGGAGGTGATTGGCCAGCTATTGTAGCGGCAGATGCGCAACAAGTTGGCGGTGCTAAACCTGAACCTCTGATTGCTGCCCTACCTGGCAGAATAATTAATCTGATGAAAACGCTGATGCCAGCGTTACGAGTTAATTGGGATAAACTATCGGCATGCAAGCAAAAGAAGGACGAAAGCGTCTCTGACTTTTTCACTAGATTTGAAGAGACCTTCGTAGACCACAGTGGACAAGATATGAGTACTGAGGGAGGCCAGAGATTGTTTGTCGACAAGTTCGTGTTTAATTTATTACCTGAACTTAGTAACAAGTTAAAGGATTCTGAAAGTGCATGGGCAGTGTCGACAACAGCACAGATACTTGCAACTGCTCAGTATTACGAGAATAGAGAGAAAGAAGAGAAGGAAAAGTCAGAAAAGAAAACAAAAGATTTAAAGACTAAAGTCTTTTTGCAACAGGCGTATCCGCCTCGCTCGAATCAGTCAGATTCACAGCAGCGACCCCAGTTTCAGCAGCAGCCACAATTCCAGCAAGGGACGACCCAAAGATTTAATTATGGTTTTTCCCGACAACAGTTAGCATGGAATCAGTGTGCCTATTGTAAAAAGGAGGGTCATTATAAGAATGAGTGTCCGGTACTGCACGCACAGACTAGTGGTGTCCCAGCTCAGAGAGGTAATGTTGGGTTTATGCAAACCCCTAGGGGTAGAGGACGTAGTACAATGACACCACAGGCTGATCGCCAATCGAATTATTTCGATCAGCGAAATGCACAATCTGCGCAACCAGGTAGATCTCCACAGTATCATGTTGAAGATTATTATGATCATAATGAAGAGATTCAGAGAAGCGAGTACTAGGACAGCCACAGGCAAAGAGAGGGAGTAGTATCAGTTCCAGTTGATCAGAGTGGACCTTATGTCGCAGTAGTTACATCAGGCGTGGTCGAACCGTTTCTGTTGGATACTGGTGCGGCAAAAAGTTCAATTATGCATGCGAAACTCCCTGGCGCACCTTTGTCTGGCTTAACAAACACTTCAGTAGGTTTTTCAGGCGCCCCTGTTCACAATCCTGTTTCTAGTCCTTTATCAATATCTGTTGGGCCATGCGAACTAGAAGCACCCCTTATCCTAACAACCGGTTGTAATGAGAATTTGCTTGGTTTAGATCTGTTGAAACGTCTACATGCGACACTGTACTGTTCTCCTTCGGGAGTACAGCTCACATTAGGCAAAAGAGTAATCTCTCCAATGTATATGTCGATGGATAAGCTCCCACCGGAGCTGCGTTCTCTCCCTGATACTCTTTGGGCAACTGGTCCTAACGATGTAGGCCTCTTGGAAATTCCCCCTTATGTGATAAGTCTGAAAGCGAATGTTAAATTCCCACGAATCCCACAGTATCGGATTTCGAATGAAGGGGAACGTGCGCTCTTGCTGATTGTGAAAGACTTGATACAGAAAGATGTGATTGAGGAAACTAGAGGAAATGTCTGCAATAGTCCTGTTCTACCGATTTTGAAACGTACTGACCCTTCCAAACCTCCAATCTACCGGTTTGTGATTGACCTCAGAGAAGTTAACAAAATAGTGATTCCACAGTTTCCTGTGGTACCAGATATCACTGCATTATTAACGTTGATTCCTGCATCAGCCTCATGGTTTACAGTGATCGATTTGAAAAATGCATTTTTCAGCATTCCAATAGCCAAGGAAAGTAGAGACATTTTTGGTTTATCCTTAGGAGGTCGCAGTTTCAGATTCAAACGCGCTCCACAAGGTTATTGTGAGAGCCCTTCAATTTACAGCCAAGCATTGAAGAGTCAATTAGATACTCTTGTACTTCCTCCTGGTGTTGCTCTGATCCAATACGTAGATGATCTTTTACTGGCTGCTGATGACAAGGAAACTTGCAAAGCTGCTACAATTTCTCTATTACGTCATTTGTCAGACTTACATCACAAGGTGTCACCTTCTAAACTGCAATATTGTTGCCAAGAAGTGACCTACTTAGGTCATCTTTTGTCAAAAGAGGGAAGAAGGTTGACCCCAGAGAGAATCAAAGCAATTTCACAGATGACTGTACCAAGCACACAGAGAGAAGTGCGTGCGTTTTTGGGTATTACGTCATACTGTAGGCAATGGATCCCAAATTTTTCTCTCATGGCAAAACCATTGGTAGCCCTGACTGGAAAAGGTGTTCCGAGCCCTTTGCCATGGTCCGACGAATGTCAACAGAGCTTCTCTAACTTACGTGATGCGCTGTGTTCAGCTCCTGTGTTGGGTACTCCTGACTACAGTAAGCCGTTTACACTATATGTCCATGAAAGAGAAGGTTGTGCTTTGAGTGTTTTAACGCAACAATTTGGTGACAAACAGCGGCCTTGTGCATATTTCTCATCTACATTAGATCCGGTAGCCAGAGCATTGCCAAGTTGTTTGAGAGCTACAGCAGCAGCTGCAGTGTCTATTCGACAGTCTGCTGGACTAGTCATGAACAACATGTTAGTAGTCATGGTTCCACATGCTGTGGATACACTCATGAATCGAACGAAAACTCAGCACCTCACCAGTGCTAGATTATCAGGCTATGAGCTGACGCTTTTGGCAAACCACATTCAGATTAAGCGATGCAGCATATTGAATCCAGCAACGCTGTTGCCGACTACTCTAGAGTCGAGTGATTCAGAGCCCCATGATTGCTGTTTTAGAACTGAGGAAGAGACAAAAGGTCGGATTGATTTGAAAGATACTCCGTTACTAGATCCAGACGGCACTTTATATGTCGATGGGTCGTGTTTTAAACTACAGAATGGTGATGTGACGGCCACGTATGCAGTTACGACTTTGAGTACGATTGTTGAGACTGCAAGAGTAAGTCAGAATTCTGCCCAAGCTGCAGAATTAATTGCATTAACAAGAGCGTGTGTTTTAGCTGAGGGAAAGAGAGTGAATGTGTTTACTGATAGCCAATACGCCTTCGGCGTAGCACATAGCTTTGGACGTCTCTGGAGAGAAAGAGGTTTTCTCACGTCTCATGGAACTAAGATCCAACATGGACAGTTAGTCAGCGATCTATTGGAATCCCTGACCCTACCGAATGAAGTTGCGATTGTGAAGTGCAGTGCACATCGAAAGATTACGGATGATGTTGGCCGTGGGAATGCGTTTGCTGATGAGGTCGCTAGAGAAACGGCCAAGAACATGACGAGCCGAATGTACGTTGCAACGTCTGCAAGATGGATTGCTGAATCAGGAATGTGTGAGAATACGATTGAAAGTGTGAAGGCAATCCAGAATGAAGCAACTGAAAATGAGAAGAATGAATGGAAGGAGAAAACGGGTAAAATGGATTCAAGTGGATGTTGGGTTGATTTGTCTGAACAGCAGCGTTGGATGTTACCTGATGCGTATGTGCTCGCAGTAGTCACGATGGCGCATGGAGCGGCGCACATCAGTTCGAAAGGGATCTGTAAAATGTTAGCTCCAGTATGGAAGAACGATGGAATTACTAAGTGTGCGGAAAGAGTAGTGAAAAACTGCATGATATGCCTGATGCATAATCCTGGCAAGGGAACCCCAACCCCAACTGGTCATTTTGCTCCCCCTTCTTGTCCCTTTGAAGTGATTCAATTGGATTTTATCCACATGGACAGGTGTAATAATGTTAAATATGTCCTAGTGGTGGTCTGTGCCTTTTCAAGATGGATTGAGGCATATCCGTTAAAGGATAACACTGCTATGTCCACTGCCAAAATCCTCCTTAAAGAGTACTTCCCCAGGTATGGTATGCCACGGATTGTTTGGTCGGACAATGGAAGTGAGTTTGTAGGGAAAGTTATGAAGAGTGTGTGTACGGGTTTGGGTATTACCCAAAAATTTCACAGTGCAAATCACCCACAGTCAGCGGGTTTGGTTGAAGGGTACAATGGCACCCTGAAACTGAAACTTGCTAAAATTCAAACTTCCACTGGTCTATCTTGGCCAGATGCACTGCCTTTAGCTCTATTGTCCACCAGAGCGACTGTACACTCTCGAGTAGGGCTTAGCCCATATGAGATTGTGTTCGGTCGTCCTGCTAATGTTTGGGGAGTCCCTAGGCCAAAGGAATTCAAACAGATTGAATACCCAATGTTGATTGATTATCTCTATGATCGGACTGCTAAATTAAGCCTTATTCATCAACAGGTATTCGAATCCTTGCCTAAACTGCCAGAGAGTCCAGGCCACACGTTGAATCCAGGCGACCAAGTTGTAGTACGGAACTTTGAACGAACTCGGACCCTCCAGCCAAGATTCGTGGGTCCGTTCCAGGTACTCCTCACAACAAGAACTGCTGTACGCCTAGCTGGAAGGAAGAATTGGGTGCACGCTAGCCATACGAAACGTGTCCCTCTCCCACTCCCCTATGACAACTGGGTTAGACAGAGATTTGGCGTATCCGAGACAGAACCTGTTCCTAGGCACATCCCTTTCAGTGATGCAGAGTATATAACAGACCACCCACGAACTGAAACACAGAACTCTGACACCTCAGCAGGAACCGCCCCTTTGAATCTTGGACCGAGTATTGTACAAAGTGAACATTTGTCACCTGTGGAGTCGAACATTTCCGCACCTGTAGACCGGCTATTTCAAGATCAGACAAGACCCGGAAAGTACAGATATAATCTACGTTCTCATGTTATGAACTAATGACATTGCATAGTTACCTTTCTGTTTGAAAACTGTTTTGATCTTACTGCATTCCATTCAGTCAGGAAGTTTGCTCTAAATTTTTATCTTTTTGTTTTTATTGTTTCTCTCACCTTGCCATCTGGGTTACCGTAGGGTCGTAACGTGTGCCTTGTTTTAATTTGCAGGGAATCAGACATAAGGTCGGTTTCTTCTGTCTATCTTGGGAACTCCCAGGGTAAACAGAGGCAAGTTTTTAACAGGTACAAACCATCCGTTGCGAACGGTTGTAGAAGATGGAGCTTCCTGAACTGCGACGGGTTAATGTCATAAATGTGCACAAGACAAAGCTATATGATATATTATATAGCAAATGCTTTCTAATGCAATGTACTTTGACACTTCTAATTGTTTTAATAACTTTGGTAGGCGGAATTATTTTTAGTATTCAGTTGATCTTTACACCTGTTACATCTACAGTATCTCCCCATGTTCCTGTTTCTCCGACTGTTGTTTCTCTTCATTCTTTCCATCCTTTTCCTGCCCACGAGCAAGCTCGACGCTCTGAGTTTATAAATAACACTTTCATCCAGCTCTTGCACCAACATCAACTAGTAGTTAACACAACAAACTGCTGGGTGTGTGGCTTGATACCACATACCATGGACAAGGGCATCCCTTATCTGGTTCTGCCCTTTAGTTATAATGGATCATTCTGGGCATTTCAGACCATGTTCGCTTATGCCCTAGAGACCTATCCTCCACGACCTCCGCGTTCCACTCGGTATAACTCTGCTAATAGAGCCTTGGTAAAAGGAATCACTGACATGGTTAGAGATGTCAAAAACACTCCGTTCATTCCCAAGGATGAATTGCGAGTTTACATGGGTTGGAATGTTACGGAATATGGCATTACTCTGGGTGAGAACAAACGTAAAAGCTCGACTCCGATCTGGGTCGTACCCCACCAAGGTCAGGTCTGTTTGCAAGGAAATGGGAGGAATCCGAAAGCTCGACTAGGAAAGAGTGACTGTATCGAAACATATGTTTTCCCGTCACAGTCTTCCCCTGCATTCTTAGCTGCTAAGGGTACCTATTTTGTTTGCCAAGACAGAGCATACACATGGCTGCCTGCTGACTTCTCAGGCTCATGTTATATCGCTCAACTGCTACCTCCGACATACACTGCTGCACCGGACTATCACAAAACTAGAGTTGTGAGAGGTGTTTTCAGTAAAGAGGATACTGCTGGCCAAGAAGCAGGAGACTTCTTCAAAGGTTTCTTTCCATTTTGGGGGCCTATGGTTAACAGTAGAAACTTACGTCAACTAACACGGGTAGTTGAATCCACTATCACCGAAACTGCGGGTGCCCTTAGTAACCTGACAGCTGAGCTTCAAGCGGATCGTCTCATGACGTTACAGAACCGTATGGTTCTTGATGTGTTACTTGCAGATCGAGGTGGAGTATGTAAAATGATCCAATCGAGCTGTTGTGTTTTTATCCCAGATAATGAGCCAACGGTATACAAGGCCATCTCTAAGTTACACAAAATCTCTGACTCTATTCATGTAGAGAAAGGTGACTGGTCATTAATGGGATGGTTCTGGAGCCTGTTGTCTGCGTGGGGATGGAAGGTTCTGATAGTCACTGGTGTTGCGTTGGTATTTTTATTTTCGTGCTGTCTCATTGTTCAGTGTGGTCCTGCCTTATGTAATCTCTGCATTTCAACATGCGTAAGAAGACCACCTGTTTTTAGAGATACGCCACGGGATAGAGTAATGCTTCAACAACATATCAGTGACCTGATGAACATAGAAATGGACTCCGACATAGAGTAAGTCATTGCCTATGTAAGGGCAAAAGGACGGTCTGAGGTTCTGTAGCGATCCGAACCCGTGAAATCGGTATCGTAGTACTGACACGATTTTGGTACCTATGAACCGCAAATGATCCATTACATACATGACAGTGTTTTCGCTACGCAACTAGCATGAATTCACTGAGAAATAGGGCATTCTGTTGTAAAGTCATGGCATCCATTTTAGTTACGGCATCCATTTTGTTTCTTGCCCTCACATAGTCAATGAACGGGCAATGACCCCGACAGAGTCACCTTGTTAAGGACACGTAAGCTCGAGCCCCGAGAAAGGCTGACGCTGCATGACTAGGCAGAATCAAGCTGCCTCCCTTGCCTGAGGCCAGTCCTGCTATACTGGTTCTCGTGTCCATTGTCCTGACTGAAAGGCCGAAGACGGTAGCCATGCCCGTTTATGATCCATAAACACCTCTTATCCTACTTTTCAATCCTTCGCACCTGGCTCTGCTCCTCTCTTTCTGGGCTTTTACAATGGGGAGGTTACGATTTTTATGATGGGGAGGATCGGGTAAAGAATGGAAAACTGACAAGGGGACCTGATCGAATACCGAAAACCTACGACTAATTATTGTTTGATGTCTATTTACTGTTTATTTGGGATACCGGGTTGGGCATGAGAAATATTCGTGTAATGTTGCCTAAAGACATTTTCCGTGTATTTAAGGAACAACCCACTTAATGCAATTCGAACAGTCTCGTAGATTCTGCCGCTGTGTGGTTCCTATGACTTCTGTGTCCCTGCAGTAAATAAACCTTGGTCTTTGACGCCACAATCGAGAAGCCCGTGTCTCTGTTTATTTGTGCACCGAGACAGGAGGAACTCAGGGGTCTTTGGGTGTTGTTTCCCTGACACCTCTGGACTCTTAAAAGTCCAGAACCTCACTAGTGTCCCCTGATCTTCACCTCCCCCAGATGGCCGTCCCATCCCTGAAGCGACGCATCTGTCACACTATGAAATCTGATTGGGGAAGGGTAAGAGAGGTCTGCCTCTGACCCAATCGCGGTTCAACAACTACCACTGCAGGCCTTTCACAGTTCCCTCCAAGATCTGGACCATGTCGGAGAGATTCCCCTGATTCTGCTCCCACTGGAACTTGAGGTCCCACTGCACAGCCCGCATACGCCATCTGGCATGCTTTACCAACAGAATACAGAAGGCCATGATGCCCAGCAGCCTCAGAGTCGGTCTAACCAAAATCCGGGATAGAGGCTGTAACATCGATATTTTAACCTGAATATCCTGGACTGGCTGCTTGGGAGGAAAAGCTCAAAACTGCACTGTGTCCAGAACAACTCTGATGAAAAAGTGCATCTGAGAAAGAGTCAGGTCTGACTTTGGCACGATTTTAGAGAACCCCAGCGAAAACAGGAGGACCGCTGTAGTCTGAAGGTGGGAGACGACAGCCTGGGGCGAGGACGCCTTCAACAGCCAGTTGTCGAGGTAGGGGAAGACTGAAATCCACCGCCATCACCTTGGTGAACACCCGAAGAGCGCTGGTAAGGCCAAATGGTAGCATGTTCTACCTTGAATCGCAGGTAACATCTGTGGCCCGGCAGGATGGGGATGTGAAATAGGCATCCTGCAGGTCCAACGCTGCTAGTCAGTCTCCTTGGTCTAGGGCAGACAAGACCTGAGCCAACGTGAGCATCTTGAACTTCTCCTTTTGAGGAGGAGATTGACGTCAGAATATCTAAAATGGGCCGTAACCCTTTGTTCTTCCTCTTGGAGTAAAATTAGAGGATACAGCAGTTCTTGAATTGGTGGAATAGGATGAGGAAAAGAAAGGAAAGGCAGAGAATAGCTCCCCTGAATGATCTGCAAGACCCATTTGTCCTATGTTATGGACTCCAGTGGAAAAGATGATGATGGAATCTCCCTCCAACTGGAGTAGTGTGGTATTGCAGAGTCAAACTAGGAGTGCTTGGAGGCTGCGGCTGCCGAGGGCTGGGTGGCAGATGATTTCTGGCTTACATTCCGAGGTCAGAATGAGCCACGTCCTCATACAACTTGAGAAGTCTGCGCAGGACGGTGGGTGGGATATGGACGGCACAGCTGAAAACCCACCCGTTGCCACATAAGGGGCGAAAGCTAGACTGGCCATGGGGTATTAGTGAGAGGCCTAAGAATCTGGCCATAGCATGAGAGTATTTGAAACACTCCAAGGCCAAGTCTGTCTTCTTCCCAGACACGAGATCCGTCAAAGGGCATGTTCATCAAATTAGCCTGGACATGGCCCGAGAAGCCAGATGTTCTTAGCCAGATGTGGCGCGGTAAGGCCTTGGAGAGTACAGCCTGGGCCTCCTCCGGGACTGGTGGCAGCACTTGCGCAACTGTCTCTCAAAGGGAATGGGAGAAATGGCCCCATAAGCAAGCGGTATTCACCAACCGCACTGCAAGGCTGGCAAAAGAAAACATCTTCCCAAGTATTTCCAGCCTCTTGGATTCACTGTCTGGGGGGGCGGAGGAGGGAGGAAATGTGCCATGGGAAGTCAGAACCTGCACCACCAAGGTTACAGAGGTGGGGTGTTGGCTGAGGAACCTTGGGTCACCTGGAGCCAGGCGATGGCGGTGTGCAATTGTCCTGTTCACATGAGCCCCTGTGCTACGCTTGAACCAAGTTCCTAGGAGGACATCAGTTAGTGACTCATTGAAGGGCAATAGGGGTTCAGAGGTGGAAGCCAACGGCTGAAGCACTTCGGTCAGAAGATTAGCCCCGATCTGCAGGGAGGGCAACTCCAATCTAAGAACCTCAGCTGCCCTCCTTACCACCATGGCAATAGAACCCTCCCAGTCCTCTCCCATGCCTAAAACTAAAAAGTCCTGAATATAACCAGACCATAAAAAAAGAACCTCTGGGTTCTACCAGCACTGGAGTCGGCATTGAGTGATGCCGGTCCGACTAGGAGTCGTCAAGGAAAAGGATGGGGATGGCGCTGGTAGTGCCAAAGGCACCAATTTCGATTCCAATGATGGGGAAGGTTGCATTGTCATGACCGGCGTCGTCCCACATCCAGGATCAGATCCATGAAGCCCCACCAGTACAGTGGCCGGAGCCGATGGGGTCGGATCCGATGGAGCCCCTTCCTACCCTGCAGGGCCCAAAGGCTCACCAGAAAGGTCGGCCCACTCAAATACGGAGCACATGGCCTCGTAAAATTCTTTTATTTGAGCGGGCCTATAGCGCCGGTGTTCCTTACCTCGTTCATCAACAGACAACAGTCGAGGCGAAGATGAAGTCCACTTAAACTTCTTCTTGTGTCCCTTCCCCGAGTGTACCGAAGACCTCGAGTGGGAGGAAAAGGACTTGGGACTCTGAGAGCGGTCCCGCAACCTCTTCTTCGATCCGGACCGGGATCTCCACGGAGCCTCGCTGCCTGGGGTCGACTGACGGACTGCAAGGAGCTTCATACCTTGCTCCTGCAAGGCCTTCAGAGCCATTTGGAGTTGTGGTCGCGCTCGAGACACCAAAGATATACGAGGTGGGGGTCGGTTACCGATATGGCGCGGTGAAAGGCGCCACACGGTTTAAACCTTGTCTTCCTATAAGTCATCCATAACACACAGAAAAAAGTTTGAGTCGACAAAAATCAAAAAACCTGGCAAAAAGCGACAGAGGGGTAGCTCTTTCAAGATCGGCGCTTAACTGACGAAGAAAGAAAAGAACTGATGTCTGCGTGCCTGGGTGACGCCTATATAGGTGACTGCGACATCATAACCGACGTTAACGATGCGGACGACGTTCCACGGAGCTGAATGAACTCACCTGACGACACACGCAAGGGGTACTACTCATGCAAATGTTTCCTGGATCCAGGCCGATGCCTGGTGAATTCAAAATTAAGGAATCTGCAGCTAGGAGTCTCCAGTAGATATAATACTTTGGGAGAATACATGGTACCACAATGTAGGTGTAGCTATTGGGAGAGTCACAGGTTGAAAGCTTTAGCCTTGTGGCTGAATTGTGTATGGTGCTTGGCAGTGATAGTAACATGGCTCTTGCTCCCAATTGTAATTCTACAGGCATTCATATATATTGTGAGATCAAGCGTTGACCATTGACTCCATTCTGCTTTATTTTACATTTTGTGAGCACGGTTTCATGTTATGTTTTTATGACCCTGCCTTTCAGCTGCAAACGCAGGCAGGCTCCCAGGCTACTTGTGCACCCACAGAAATGTTTATATTTTTCACTTTACCAAGCAGGAGAGATAAGCTGCTAGAACAGACAAGTGTGGGATGCGTACAAGGCCCAAGGATGAGAAAGTGAAGAAATCGGCCTCAGCACTCATCAGATCCTGGTCAGCTACGTTGAGTGACCTCACACAGAGAGCGCAGCCAGCACCTACAGTGCAAATGAAGGGAGGAGAAGCTTCTAGAAGCCTCTCTCTGTGTTAGTAAGAGTATAAAGACAGAGGCCTCTTGGTGTTTTCTCAGGAATTCTCTCTAGGGGTGAACATACCGCCTAGAGACCTTTCCCGGTTGAAGAGCTTCTGACGAGACTGTCAATGGGTTCCCCGGTCGTGCTGGCAGGATGATGTAAGACAGACAACCGGTGAAGTATTCCAAGTTTTAATTACCTTATTCTTGTGTATATGTAGTTATCTTTCTATGCATTTATTCTTGTGTATCTACATTAACTATATGCATTTATTTTACATGTGCATTATTGCTATTTGATATATGAAAACTTGCTGTAATAAATATTCCTCTTTGCTTGGCAAATGAGTGTTGAGCTTTTGTTTATGTTGTATTTCGGTACTCTAAAGGGGTGTAGAGTCCTATTTTGAAGAGTGTTCACGTTGTATCCGGTGTTTTTACGCCTTGCTCAGGTGTTCTGAAGAGAAAGCAAGACCAACATATGCTGGCCCTTGATAAATGAGGCATGATATGGCTAAGAGGTGGCGTCAGTGCCTAGCCTTGAGGCACAGCGGGGACATTTACATTCAACAGCGTGGAAGCTTGGACAATTGTAATTTATTAGCCATTACTATTTTTTTCTAAACTACCATTGTAAGGCATAATCTCATGTGATATTTTTGTTCTATACTCTCGAGTCAAAATAGAGAAGGTGGGGCAAATGAAGATGAGACGAGGATTTCAACCTTCATATTGTGTAGATGAGGGCTTTTAAAAAAAAATATAACCTTAAGGTAATCCTTGTGAGTAGGTATGAGGAGGATGACCAATGTCAAGGGTAATGAAGTACAGTCATTATGAACCAGTGTTCAGAATTCAGGAAGAGGCCTCAGGCATCCTGCCGAAAGAGTTCTTGAACACTCCTGTCACGAGTGGTACAGCAAAGGTGCCATGGCCATACATGCGAACAAGGAAAAAAAACTCCTGCTCTCTGGTTGTTAGGGATAGGCAGGCATTATTGGAGCACAAAGGGCTTCTCACTCCACTGAGCCCTGGTACCACTGCATCTGCTGTATTACTACCCCACCCCGCCTACTCCCCTTCATGATTTCTGTGTATAAAGCAGAAACCCTTTAAAATGCAGGCATGCCTGGTTTTTCTTCTTACACCTCTAGTACTGCCTCCATGAAGGTAAGAACAATGTAGCAAATGCCTATGTGTGTGCTCAATTTCAGTTCCAGGCTATTTGTACGACTATAGTCCTTTGCAAATGCATCTTCAATAATTAGAGGTGTGCTACGTTTAGTCGGTGGACCCAGTTAGGTTCTTAATCTTGTCCTCAATTTAAATTTTACCTTGGGACACTCCCTAGAAAATACCAATTTTCATTAAGATGAGCAGAACAGTATAGCAATTTTATATCAGTACTATGCCTGGGCGGTGAACTCTGCTCGGTTTGTGGAGTTTTTCTTGTGCGTTTTCTCCCTACTAGTGCGATGTATTAACGCAGCGGTAGGATTTCTCAACACGCTCGCATAGAGAAACCTTACGTTCGCGTTGTGAAACCTGCCGTTCAAGTAGAAAATCTACTCAAGCAGCAGAAAAGAAGCAGTGCTCTCTTGCGCTGCACGTGGTGCAGTTTGCGCTGATTTTACAGCGCAGGGCAAACACCCGGCGCTGAAAATCAACACGAACGGCGTGACCAAACAAACTCTGCTGCTTGCGGAACTCTGCGTAGCACGACAGAGTTTGTTGTCCCGAAGCGGAACTCTGCAAACTCCGCCAAAGCCTATTCAGTACGCATGTCTTTCACTAGATGGTATTCCATGATTCCATTCACTGAACCTTAAAAAGAGACACATTGTGTTAGGCTTTCTTCTCGAATGGCAATAATGCAGCGTCCCTCTGTTTTGCCATTCTTTTAGTCTGTAGAAAATAATGGTGCAAGAACACACTCCAGAAAAATGTATCATCACTTATAGAAATGGATTTCTTTTAATAAATGAATTAAACAAGTGTTAAATATACCTAGTTAATACTAAATTGTGATGTATGCTCTATTGGTGGGGGAAGTGAACTCCAACTTAATACTAGCTCATTTTATGTAGGGAACTTTTCAACATTTTCACAAATAACTGAACTAGACTCAGTGCCAGAAAGCATCAACTGCACATTCTTTCATAAAAAGGTAATATTGCTCAAAACAGGGCCCAAAGTGTACAGCTAATATACTCTGTTTGAAGCAACAAACAAGAAGATTTCTTCTCTTTTGTGGGCAGCTTTTTGACAAGGGTCTCGCATCGGCCACTTCAGCCTTTTATCTTTGACCTCTCCTTTACTTCCACCGCCACCAACACCCCACACTCTCATAGTGGCTCACTATTGTGGACTGTGCACACAGCCGAGAAAAACATCCACACAAACATGCTGTTGCCGCACATAAATGAAATTCATTACATGGAACATTGCTCTTGGTATCAATTTCACAATATGTGTAAAATGTGTGTCCACTTTTCTCTTCTCGTCTCTACTCTGGTTCCACATTTTTCCTTCGCCTTCCTGCCTATGCCCGGTCGCTCCTTTAATCTGTTTGCAGGTCTGCTATTTTAAAATTGTACGTACTATTACAACTCACCACTCGCTTACATCTCTTCAGTACGGAGCTCATCTCAAGCCCTGCTTAGTTCCTTTCTGTTGCCTTTAAATATAATAACTACTTAGCTCTCCTTACCTCTCTTCTCTAGTTACAATAAATGTCATAGCACACAATCTCCTTCCTGTGCTTGGTCTTGTTTCTGATCTTCTTCACTCATTGTGCTTATTCTCAGGAAAATTCTATCACCATCCATGCACTCTGATACTTATTTTTCATGTCAGTCTCTTCCTCTCTATCCTCACCTTTCACTATGAAGGTACTACCATTATTTCTCTCTCAATGCAAATCTGCCCCAATTTTGCTAGTACACATCGCGGGAACAGATTAACCCCTTCGATGCTGCGCAGATTCCGCCGCTGTGCTGGCGGAATCTTGCGCGGGCGTGGTCATGACGGAATGGTTCCGTCATGAGCACAGCTCAACCGTGGGTCATGACGGAACCATTCCGTCATGAGCACCGAAGGGGTTAACATTGCTACATTAAACCCCATGGCTTTTCTATTGTTGACAAAATGAAGATTTTCTTCCTAGTAAGCCTAGATTGTTACAAGTAAGGGATGAAGTCTGCTAATTTATTAATTCAATTTGGGCAAATGTGTATTTCCCTGATGTTCTGTGCATGTCTATGTTACTCAAGTTTGATGTAATACACCCCTATATCCATATACTGTGCCATTCTAAGAGAGGCAAGCAAAGCCATTGTCTCACCTAGATGATGCACTCTACTCCTATGGACGATTTCGACATCCTCAGGGCTGATTCAGTTACAAATTCACAACAGGCTCAAAGCTCTCCAAGGGTTTTTCTCTCAATTTGAGATAACCTAAATACTGGCAGCTGAATTTGTAATTTATTTGTGCACAATTTCTCCCCTTTATCAGTTTGCCTCGAATGGTGACAAAACATGATTAGCTTCAATTATCAGGTAAATACTATTTTGGGGCCTTTAACTTTTGCTGGTAACAATGAGGAGGTTGCACTTAATGTGAGATGAAGAGTGAGAAAGTTGATTATTGGTTGGGGTGGATGATAGTCCACCACAAGTAATAATGCCACTATTCTTATTAGGTCCAGTGAAGGTTTCAGTTATTTAAACCTGAGCTCAGCCCCACAGTTGCTACGACACAGAGCAGACAGGCTTAACTAAACAAAATGGGTAAAGTATTTCGAAGTACCAAAACAGTTAAAACATTAAAAACACTACACAATAAAAAATCCGCTCCAATTTAGAACAATTGAGAATACTTTAATGAACAAGACATAAAAATGACAAGAATCCAATAAGGCAAAATGAAAGATATGAATTTTGAAAGATTTGAATAAAAATATTGCCAAAAACTGCAAAGTGGCAACCATAGGCAACTGGTCATGTTAGACCCGGACAAGAGTAACATTTTAGGCTCAGTACGATGGAGAGAGGGTCGGATATGAGGACAAGGTTGGTCCTGGTCAAAGAGTTACTTCTTGACTTGGAAACATTTATTAATAAAAAGTTGTTGTTGACGAATCGTCAGCAGGGCAAGATGCAAACTGGATCTGAAGCGGGGCTCAACAATGGCGGATCGCTGAAGTACGGGTCCTGATGTGGTTGTCGACAAAAGCAGGAAAGCTCCGAGCGGGCAAAGTCCAAAGTATGTGCCCAGGAAGGCCTTGTTGTTGATCGGATGCTGCTCATAAACGATCCTAGAGAAGCCCTCTACATTCAACCTTAGAAACTTTTCCTGAAGTTCTATTTCCTTCAGCAGGGCAAACCATCAAGTTGAGGCTGACTGACGAATTTGACATTGATGGCTGCAGCTTTGACAATGAAATGACCAGGGTCTTCGTCAGTTCTCCAGGCAGAAAGTTGTCAAAAAGTTTTTAAGTCCCAGCTTTTGCAGTTTGCATAAGAGCAGTACACTCTAAAACCAGCTAAGTGTTCCAAGACTTCAGGAACAGCATTTAGCGGTGAGGACTCTCTCTAACAGAAGCTAACAGCAGGGTCCAGTTAAAACTGGTCATTTGGGATCTTTCAGCAAAGGGGTCTTCCTGCGGCTTTAGTGTTTCTGTAGCTTAACAGGAGATAAGTCAACTGACTTGTGGAGTCCACTTCATTGTTCTGAGATCATGTGGGAGCAGGACCAGCCTCTCAAATGATCTCAAGGCTCACAACAGCAGGTGCAGTCTTTCTAGTAGTGTTGTGAAGAGGGCGCTCATGGGTGTACATTTACGCCAGGTGCATTGGTCACGGAGGGTGACTTTTGGCCCCAACCGGAACAACAGAGAAAAAGTTTCCACAGGTAACACCCCCTCACACTTATGCAGATGTTCCTGTGTGCTCTACTGCAGACAAACCCACAGTGCCCTTCTCTACCTAAACCCCACATGGCAGAACCTTTCCTCCCTTGTGCAGAGCTCCTATGCCCACCCTAGAGGTTTGGCCAAGGAAATGAGCAAATGCTCGCTTGTGGTCACTCAAAATCAGTTCTGGGGCAGCTTTTCTTCCACTGAGATCGGTGCCTGGCCAGTTAGCTGGACAAAAAGGAGGAAGGCTAAGGTGTGAGCTACATCTGCCAGTGACAAGGTAAGCATCCTCTGAAGATATGTAATGGGCTGGGCACATCCTATCCTATTAGGGGAAAACCAACCTCTCCCCATACCTAAGGCCTCTGCCTCAGCTCTCGGAACCAATTGACACCAAATCAAGGAGCAATTGAGCTCCTGGGTGGCAGATGGAAGCTCAGGGCATACAGGCTTCTAGAGGATTTAGGCAGGCTAATGGCAACTTTTTAAAGGTACCTTTGGGAAAATATGTGTTTCATATCTAAATTTACAGGTGAACTGAAATTTTATTAAAATGTTTGATAGGCCCAATCTGGTTCCTAGGTGGATGTTACTTTATTAACTTTAATAATGTATCCAATGCTTTCCTATGGAGCAGCTGAGCCTGCCACAATGAAAATAGGTTTTAGTGTACTGTCACTGTAAGGATATATTTAAAATTAAACTTTTACATGTCCCACTTTTAAAAACTTTGCACCCTGCCTTATGGGCATCAAAGTCCTACTCAGGAGTGACTTATTAATATTTTAAAAGGATGGTTTAGGCTTGTCAAAAAAGATTATTTTGAGAGGTCGAATATACAGATTAAACCTGAATAGCCAGGTTACAACACGCAGGCCTGCCGTCATGTTTTGCATAGTGCTTCAGTAAGGGCACATGTGCTGCAGTCCACCAGTGACATTTAACTTACAAGTCCTTGGTACACTTTGTACCATATTCTAGGGACTTATACGTAAATTACATATTCCAATTAGGTGTGTACATTTAGGCATGTTTTTAGGGGTCAGAACACATGCACTGGCCATTGGCTAGCTGAGTCCCAAAAAAATAGCTATAAAATCTAGCAAAAAGAGGGAGTGACTAAGCAAAAACAGCCATTTCCAGCATGTACTTTCCAATTTACTATTCAAGATTTAAGAATAGGGCATTCTGCAAATAGTACCTACAGCGCAGATTGCATTTAGAGGTTAGACTTACACAGAGTATACTTGATTTGTTCATATAAATGAGAATGAACTTAATAATTGGATGAGCGATGGTGCTACTGGCAGTTAAGCAGGATCCCCAGACAGACACATATTTGGGGCATGTGGGCCATGCGGCCTACTAATGTTGAGACACATCTTTGACCAGAATAGTTTATCTAGAAACAGCCTGGTTATGGGTATAATACAATGATCTCATTTGATGCATAGATCAAACAGTGCCATTAGACTATGTTAGACAATTTTAATTATGTTAATGGAAGACCAGCACATGTGACTCTGATGGAGAGGGATACAGCATCACTTCCATTTTGTAAACTTTCAAGTCAGCGGCTGAAGCTCAACTGACCCTTTTTGTTGATTAGCCTTGGGAAATGTACCAAACTGTTTGATCTCCAACAAAGATTTAGATGTCAGGAACTAATTTTAAAAAAAAAGTATTAAACAAATTAAACATCTGTGTTAAAGGATTCTACACTTTGTTTAAAGATAGCAGACTAGTGTTGGCAACTCATAAGCATTAATTCACATTAAGTGAAAAGTTGATATAGATATCTGTAGCCAGAACAACAATGCCTGAGCATTGCACAAATCTGAGGAAGGTAATTTACATTTTTAAGTATGTTAGGGAGGAAAATTGAGCACATTTCAACAGTCATAAAATGACACTTGGCTGCTCCAACCTTCTGCATCAGCTGTTTGTCATTTTTATCACTATACAAGAATGCTCTAGTCACAGGAGCTTCCAAGGAAACTGATATATATATATACTGAGGGGACATGCCGAGCACTGTGAAGACAACAGCACTGGGAAGGTTGAGCCCTACTATGGCATTGGTCTCTCCTAACCTCAGATGCCACAGAGTCCAATAACCCTCCGTCCCATCTACAGCTCAATACAACTGGGAGTAAGACCATGCTGCCTCGATGGTGAGAAGAATAGCAAAGTGGAACAGGAAAACATACAGACAAAAAAAGCATCTTGCCAACTTAGATATTTACAACATGATGGAATAATCTTTTAAACTGTGTGGTTAATAAAGGGCTGTTTCTTTTTTCCAATTCACGTCATTAAAGGACACTGATCAGCAGTACCTTTGTGTGCAGGAAGGTGGCACCTTGCGGCTCCGCACTGACACCTTTCCGCTCCGGAAATGACGTTTCGGGCCTATATAGGTGCCACTCTAGCACGCAGATGTCAGTTTCTTCTGAGACTATTCCAGCCCCCAGATACAGAGCCCAAAAGCAAATCAGTAGACAGTTTCCTTCCAGATTCTTAGACATGGGATCTTATTAAAGGATAGAGACCAACCACATAGAAGGGAGGATGGGAGAGTCATGAGGAATCTGCGGCTAGATATAGATCATACCAGAAAGAGCATTACTGAAGGTTAGTAACCTTTCTTCTGATAGAGACTTCTAGCCGCATATTGCTCACCTTTTGAATAGATACCAAAGTTATATGTAGGCAGGTCTGTGAATAAAACCAGAAAGTCCTGCATGAATAAGCGGACAAAATGGTGCTCTTGGCAAACCTGACTATCCAGGCAATAATGCTTCATGAACGTATGGTGGGATGCCCATGTAGCAGCCTGGCAGATGCCTTGGACAGTGTCTCTGCATGCTAACGCAGTAGCAACTTTGGCCCTGGTAGAACGACTACACAGCCCTTCCGGGGGCTACTTTTTGCCAATGTGTGACACAATTTTATGCAGCGCATCACCCCAGGAGAGATGGTCCCCTCCCCCAGAGCGGTTTGTCCACCCGGTGATCATTGGTGAGATCTATGTAACACCTCAGCTCTCTTGTGGGGTCTATGCAATGACGTCTCTCCTCCTCCTTAGAGGGGTGAGGGGGAGCACTTAACACCGGCAGAGTGATGATTTGGCCAACATGGAATGGCATCACAACTTTCAGTAGGAAGAATGTCCGTGTCTGTAAAACCAGTTTGTCTGGGAAGAACGAAGTGTATGGCGGATTGACACAGACAGCCTGAAGCTCACTTGCTGCCAAAAAGTAACACAATCTTGATTGTAAGGAGCCATAGGGGACAGTTCAAAGCAGCACAAAGTGAGTGCACATCAGATAAGTCAGGATCAGATTAAGTCCCCAATGGGGCATGACAAAGAGAGAAAGGGGAAAGGTGCTGCACCCCTTCAAAAATCGCATCACAACTAGTAGTTTAAACAAAGAGTGCTAATCAGGCAACCATAAGAAGGCCGAAAAAGCTGAAAGATACCCTTTACTAATGCTCAGAGAAAAGCCTTGCAAAGCAAGAGACTAGCCAAATACCAAAATGCCAGACAGTTTTGCCTTTGAGTGGGTCAATCTAGCGAGTGCCACACCAAACCACAAACTTGTTCCAACGACAGGTGTATACGGTTTTGCCTTATAGGGGGTCTGTCTGGCGAGCACCAAGCCACAAACTTGTTCCAATGACAGGTGTATATGGTTTTTGTTGCAGGATGCATGGCTGCCAAGATACATCAACCACATCCGAGGGAAGATCGAAGGTGTTCAGCTGTCGCTGCTCAATCTTCAAGCATGATGGTAGAGATTGCGAAGGCCCGGGTGCGGAACCCTGCCCTGCTGCTGCAACAGCAGGTTCTCCCAGAGAGGCAGCCTGATTGGAAGACAAATACTCTAGTCAAGGAGTTCTGGATATCGTAATCCAGGTGCCCAATCTGGAGCCACTAGAATGACTTGGGCCCGGTTGATCCTGATTTTCTCGAGAACTCGGGGCAGAAGTGGTATCAGTGAAAAGGTATGTAGGAGTCCCTGTTGGACTGCTGATCAGTGGCAAAGTGCAAGTGCTCCCTGTATAAAGTGTTATGGTAATTGGTTGTCCATAATTGGTATGTTTGCCTTACTAGTAAAGTCCCTAGTAAAGTGCACTATGTGTGCCAGGGCTCGTAATGCAAATGCTACTAGTGGGCCTGGAGCACTTACTGTGCCACCCACACAAGTAGCCCAAAGAGAGATCTCAGTCCTGCCACTGCAGTGCCTGCGCGCTGTTTGTTAACTGCTTTGTTGTCCTGACAAGTGCACCCACTTGCCAGGCCTTACCTTCCCTTTTTACGCACATCAGACACCCCTAAAGTAGGCCCAAAGTTCCTCCCTGGACAGGGTGCAGTATATGTGAAAGGTAGGACATGTACTGAGGTGTGTACCATGTCCTGACAGTGAAAGGCTGCCAAATTCGTTTTTCACTGTTGCAAGGCCATCTTGCCCATAGGACAGAATGGGGAATGCTGTGTCCCTTGGTTCCAGCATATCTTCCCATAGGCATAAGATGGAGAGATGGATTTTAGTGTGCCTGAACTCATAATTTAATAACACATTTTTGTGAAGATGGTTTTTAAATTGTGTGCTTGGAAACAACGTTTTTAAAAGTGGCTGGTTTCTTGTCTTGAACCATCTTGTGTGCCTCTGCCTGGCTGTATATTGCCTGCCTGGGTTAGGATGTGACAGGGTCTGGGAAATGTCCTGACCCCAGGGAGGAGAAGGTGAGACAGCAAGAGTCTGGTACTGCATTTGATGTGGGGGGGAGGAGTAGCCCCCTGGATGTGAAGAGGGCTGTGTTGCTGCCACAAAAGGATGGCTCCACCTTCTGCTGAGCGTCTGGGCCCCAGGCCCCCACTTTCAAAGGAAGAAGGTGTGCCCTGGCAGGAAGGCACCCAGAACTGGTTTGGACTGGGCTCAGAGCCCCCTGAACACAAATACTTCAAAGGCATGTGGGGGAATAAATGTAAAAGCTGAAACCCCTGAACCCAAGACTGCAACCCAAACTGAAAAAGGATTGAACATACTTTGTGATCAAGAGGAACCTCTGCCAAGGAAGAATAGCTGAAGAGACTGAAGAGAAGGACTGCCCTTGATGTGTGTTCTGGGGCTGGCCTGCAGTTTGCTGATTTGACTAAGGAGAGGACAAGGGACTTTGCTGTGTGCTGTGTCCCCCTGCTTGTGAGGAATTTGCTGTGTGCTGTGTCCTGAAGTAGCGTGTCTCCAAGGGCCCGAGGAGAGCTGGTCCCCTGTTGTGGAAACTCTGAAAACACAAAAGTTTCCAACCGTGTCTCAGCGATGCTCTTGCACGCCTGAGACTGCAGTGTAGTCCGTGGTACTGTTCAAGAGGTGCAGTGATTGCATTGCCCCTGCAGCGTGAAACATCGTCCATGCTGCTTTGTTGTTGTTTGGGGCCCGAGCCGTCATCGTAACAAAGGTGTGAGTAAAGATTGTCGCCGCCGGCCCAAGCCGCAACGTGCTAACGGGATACTTGGAACTGAGGACTGTTTCTCAGCAACGCTGTGTGTGTGGTGCTCTTGCACGCCGGAGACTGCTGTGTGGTCCGTGGTACTGTTTACGAGCTGTCCCGGGATCACA
This sequence comes from Triturus cristatus, assembly GCF_964204655.1. Lineage (NCBI taxonomy): Eukaryota > Metazoa > Chordata > Amphibia > Caudata > Salamandridae > Triturus > Triturus cristatus. The sequence continues at coordinate 456,988,075 of NC_140581.1, read as the reverse complement.
TTGCCCCCGCAGCGTGAAACATCGTCCACGCTGCTGTTTTGCTGTTTGTGGCCAGAGCCGTCATTGTAATTGGGGCTGTGAGTGAGGATCACCGCCGCCGGCCCGAGCCGCAATGTGCTGAAAGGATTGCCTGGAGCTAAGGAAGCTACAAGGTGAAAGGGGTCGTGATCGTTGTTCATGGAAAGGAACCTGCCCAAGATCATCAGCGACGGAGAAAGCAGCTCTGTAACCTGTCCGGCTACAGCGCCGCCTAGCAACAGAGTCGCAACGAGATCGGGATCGCCCAGCAGGACGTCCAACGAGGGGGGGAGAGAGAGAGCGAGGCAGCGCACCCCCCCAGGTAAGGCTTGGGCTTTAGTGTATTGGGGATGGGTGTGTGCAATCTGAGCGTGCCTGAAAGTCTGCACTGGGGGCACATTTGGTGTCCCTGTGCAGAGTCCAGCTCACACCGGTTGCAGGAGCCATTTGCTCCTGCTCTGGTGCGAAACTGGAAAATGGACATAGGTGTAACCACCCCTCTGCCCTGACCCTTCCCTAGGAGGGTCCCCAGAGTTTGTCCAACCCCTTCCTTGGGTATAAAGTAGGAAACCTTACTACAGGACTTTAGATATTACCTGGACTAAACTCTGATACAGAAACCAAGTACTTCAACCATCTACACTACGCTGGATGACTGAAGAATCTCCCTTGGAGTAAAGGAGTTACTCCCCTGCAGCAGCAGGCACCTTAACGCATCTGTGCTTTGGGCTACGTGTAGTCATGACCTCGAGCAGTATTTCCACTGAAGATTTTCGGCTGGTATTTCGTGATTCAGCTCAAGGTCCCTTCGCAATCCCTGGTCCGGTGGCCTGTGGGTTCCTGTGAAGGTAACTTTGACTTTCCTTGGGTTTACCTGGTTGCTCCAGACGTGCCCCGACTCTCCATTGCTTGGAAAGTCCCCGGGACCTTGCTGGTCCTCACCATAGCTTGTTTCCTCTGCAAGTGTGGGTTGCAGTTGCCAAGGCTTGTTGGTGTTCGATCCAGACACTGACACCCCAGCACTCGACATCCTTCGTGGGACAGCTCACCTCCGGACTTTGGTTGTCGTTGACGTCTCCTGGTCCCCGTGGTTGCGGGGTCAAGCATCCTATCTTCTCACCTGAAGCACCCGATATCAGTGGGCATTCGTCTAGTGAGCCCCTGGTCACCCTGAAGTGACCCCGACTCTGTCCCCTTTGCTTTCAGGTTCTTCTCCCCTCGGATCCAGGCTTGGATTCCACCAGACACTTTTCATCTTCCTGGCAGCAGCACTTCTTCGCATCACGCCATTTAAAACGACGAGGGTTTCTGACACCACTTGACCCCTATGCACCCAGCTCCTTTGGGAAAGGTAACACGGGTACCTCGTACCCACAAGGGTGCTGGCCTAAGAACCTTCTATGTTCCAAAGGGTTTGCTTGAAGTCCTCTCCGAAGTGTCCTTCAACTGTCCTTAAACTGTAATTTTCCAACAACGACTTTCCAATAGTGTTGTACGGAACTCGCGCCTGTGTTCACACGCTGCATCCGTCCTCCATGGGTCCCCTGTGTCACTACTTTGGGTGGTTCCTTGGGGTCCCAGTGATTCTATGTGCTCTAGGCACTGTGTCTAGTTAAGTCGTGGTTGTTATACCACTTTCTTAGTATGTGGTTTGGTCTCCCCCTGGAGCCCGCTGTGAATTGTGCTATTTACTGTCGTTCTAGTGATTTAATATTGTGTGCTTTGTGCTCTAATCTCATAAAGAGGTTAGTAGAGAGTGTTTAGTAATAAATACATATATTTTATATATCTCTTGTGTGGTTCTTTCATTTGGTCATTCAGGAGGTTCTGATCTGGTAAAACAAGCTGCTTTACATTCCTTCGAGGCTTAGCCTGAAGGCTGCTCTCCATAGCTACCACCAGGATAGCTTTCAATAAAGGTTGTCTATAACCTAATCATCAATAAGGGTCATTTGGACTGGTGCAAGGTGTCCACTTTAACTAGTGGACGGCATATACTAGGCCAACTTCTCACATTGGTGTACAGCGGTTGGGATTGAAGCTTGCTATCGTTTTACCAGATAAATCTCATTGAGTGATTAACTGAAAACCATTAAAGGTATTAGGTACATATAAATCAAGACTAGAATAAGTAAGTTCTACTGAACTTGGAGTTGGGTAGTCAAGGGTCTAGCACACCCTTTCTCCAAATCAAGAGAGTTTAGTTCCCACTAGGTTAGGTAGGTGCCTACACCACATAACACTAGTATGTCTTCTAGGCCAGAAGCCAGTGGGCATCTGACAAGTAAATATGATAGCCCCTCATTCCAAGAATTGAGAAATATGTGCACATCTACAAAACTGAAGACAGGGAGAAGTGCCAGCACTCAACGCCTCATAGAGATATTGATTCTAGATGACCTCAGAAAGGCCCCAGGGTCTGATGAGGTAGGTAGGGGGGCTGGGACAGTGGATGAGGATAGAGCAGGAAGTGAACACTTCTTTGATCTAGAATCAAACACTGGCCAGGGGGATCAAGATGATTCCAACCTGGAAAATCCAACTTTGCCTTTAGGTGGAGGAGAAGGCCCCAGTGGCCCTCTCTTTTCTCCCCTATGAAGGATACAAAGTTTACCTAGAAGATCAATAATTCCCTATGTGGAGTCTAATCATTCAGGTACTTCTGTAGGGACCTCTGCTTCTCATAGAAGGGAATCCACTTATGATAAGAAGAGCCAATTACTAGAGTATGAGAGAATCAAGCTCAGGCTCCAGAAAGAGCAACTGGCCTTAGACAGGGAATCCTTAGAACTCCAGAGAGTTTCCAGAAGGTTGGGACTAGAGTCCCATGGTGGCAGCAACAGCGTCCCTAGAACTAGAGAGTATTCTCATGATCATAGGAACCTGAACAACGTAGTCCCTCCCTATCAGAATGGGGATGACATCCACAAATGGATAACTGCACTAGAGAGGGCAATGTAAAGAACAGTGGTTCCCTCAAGATCAGTAGGCAGCTATCTTGTGGCTCTCCTTTGCTGCCAAATGTAGAGATAAGCTCCCCACTGTAAGAGAAGAGGATGCTGACAATTACTCAGTCTTGAAAAATGCTCTCATAGATGGGTTTGGCTTAACCACTGAACAGTACAGAATTAAGTTCAGAGACACCCAGAAGGCACAGACCCAGGACTGGGTTGACTTTGAAGATTGTGCTACTAAGGCTCTGAAAGGTTGGATACATGGCAGCAAGGTGCATTACTTTTTAGGATTGTACAATTTGATTATGAGGGAATAGATCCTTAATAATTGTCAAAAACAGCTTTTGCACCATTACTTGGTGGACTCAGATTTGACTTCTCCCCAAGAATTGGGAAAGAAGGCAGAGAAATGGGTCAGGACCAGGGTGAAGCCAAAGAATCAGGGTGGTGACCAGAAGAAAGATTCTTCCAAGAGCCAAGAGAAGGGTGGGGATAAATCAAAAGATAAATCCACTACAAGGCCCCAAAAGTCCTCCTAGGGGGGGTGGGTCCCAAACTCCTCCCTCCCCTAAAAAGAAACCTTATTGCTCTGTCTATAAAACGCCAGGCCACTGGAAAAATTATCCCAATTGTTCAAAGGTCAACAATAAGGAAAATGTTCCTCCCAACACTACTACCACTCCTCCTGGTACTACAAATAGTAATCTCTCAGGTGGTAGCAGTGCACCCAAAAAGTTAGGTGGGTGCTCATGGGGAACTGAGGGGAACCCTAGGTCAGAAAGGTCCCCCTCACAGGCTTCCTCAGTCTGTGATGGTAGCATGGGATTTGCCACTTTTACTGTCAGTCCTAATTCCTTGGGCAAGTACAGACATGAGCCAATAATAAATGGTCAGAAAGCTGTGGCCTTTAGGGACACAGGGGCTAGTGTCACCATGGTGAGAGGGAACCTAGTACCCACTCAACAGCTTTTACCTGAGTTTAAGTACCAGGTGACCAACATTGATGGTATTAGGACAGATGATCCCATGGCTATAGTCATTCTCAGCTGGAGAGGGGTCACTGGCCCAAAGAGAGTGGCAGTGTGCCCATACTTGCCTGTAGATTGCCTGTTGGGTAATGATCTAGAAATTTCAGCCTGGGCTGAAGTTGAATACCAGGCCCATTTAAAAATGTTGGGCCTCCCTGAGAAAGTTGGTGGGTCCCTTAGGGCCTCAGCCCAACCATAGGGACCCACTGGAGGAGTGGCGCCTGAAAGAATGGCCCACTCTACTCCACAGAGAGCAAAAGGATTGAAGAAAAGTCTTCTTCCCCCCAGACTATAGGTAAGGGTCAGCTTCCTCAGGGAACTGATCCTACGCCTTGTGGAGGAGCTGCCCCAGAGGTGGTCAGGCCTGTCCTGGGAACCCCCCTGATGGCAGGGGACCCTTCCAAGGTGGTACCCAGTCTGGAGCAGGTATCCTTCCCCTCTCTACCCTGCCTCGGTCAGCCTTGAGCTGCAGAGATCAGGGAGGTCAGTGGACCCTCAGGGCCCATTGTCGAGAGGAACCCCCTCATGAAAAGATTAGGGCCAACAGTCTAGTAGTACTAGCCAGGTGAAAATTCCTCAGCACACTGAAGGATCCCTCTTACCCTTAGGTAGTGACATCCCCCAGATGGACTCTGTTGGGCAAAGGCAAACCTGGGACCAAATGGTTCCAAACCTACCGTGTCCCTCCAGTGTTCCATCCAAAGGGACTCAACCCCAGCTGTAGGCAGCCAGAGGTTGATCCCTAGGGCCAGATATAACTCAGTCATGGAAACAAAGGCCTTCATGGTGACCAGTGCTCTGAGGAAGCTGAGACCAACTTATGTAGGACCTCACATCTCCACTCAGGCACCCCACCAGCCTTTTTCTTTGCAAAAACACCCTACAGGTAGTAATTCAACATGTTGGAGAAAAACCAATACCCTTGGGGTTAGGGACTCCTTTGTGGACCATAAGACAGGGGGTATCCATGCTAGTGCAGGATCTTCCTTATATGGCCACGTAGGCAATAAAGTCTCAACTGGGCAAGGTTAGCCTTATCTCCTTTCGTTTGGGGAGGGGGGTTATGTAGGAAGGTGGAATCTGACTGCATGGTTACCCCCACTTTTTTCCTGGTGTTTTGCTGGTTTTTGACGAGTCTGACTGGGATCCTGCTATCCAGGACCCCAGTCTATCTGCTTTCTCCCTTACATTGATTGCATGTACTTTAGGTACACTCCAGATTGGATACTGGGGTACCCTTATCAGTCCCTAGTATATGGTGCACCATGTACCCAGGGCATAGGTACCCCAGAGGCCTCCCAGGGGCTGCAGCATGTATTATACCACCGCTGAGAGACCATTCAAAATGGCACCACAGGTCTGCTACTGCTATCTATTCTAAATCACTGCACATATAAATCTATCAGTCACCCCTATGGCAGGCCTTATTAATCCTGAAGGCAGGGTGCTGGTTTTTGTGTGAGAGGGTGCCCCTGCATGAGCAGAGCCCCTCTGCATCCTTCGGAATCTATTTTCCAGGGTTGTTTGTGATGCAGCCAAACCATATATACTTAAGTGCATTATAACCACATGGTAAATGCTAACTTTAAAACGTCTGCTTAGAAACATGTCGTGTTTGGTGTCAAACACCTTGGAATCATACCTCCACACCAGTAACTGGTGTGGGAGTTATGATTCCTCCCTTTTAGAACCACTACTGTGGTTCACCGGTCTACCCGGTACCAGCTTTCTCGACCTGGGCAGCACAAAATGGATGCTGCCAGCCACAAACACGAGTCTACCCTCCTGCTGCTGAGCTCGAGCAGGGGAAGACTTGACATTAGGTTTGCTATCACAGGGAGGTGTGACCACCTCCAGGACAGGCTTTAGTGTATTGGGGCTGAGTGGGTGCACTCTGAGAGTGCCTGAAAGTCTGCACTGGGGGCATATTTGGTGTCCCTCTGCATAGTCCAGATAAACCGGTTGCAGGAGCCATTTGCTCCTGCTCTGGCGCGAAATTGGACAAAGGACATGGGTGTAACCACCCCTCTATCCTGTCCCTCCCCTAAGAGGGTCCCCAGAGTTTGTATGAGTTGGAGAGGGTATAAAATAGGAAACCTGACTACAAGACTTTTATCTGGACTAAACTCTGCTACAGAAACCAAGTACTTTGACGATCTACACTACACTGGATGACTAAAGACTCTCCCTTGGAGTAAAGGAGTTACTCCCCTGCAGCAGCAGGCACCTTAACGCATCTGACCGGTTTGCATCTCCCGAGCTCCGGAGGACTCCGAAGATTTCTGCAACACAGGAGGTGGGCTCCCGAGGTCTCTCAGTTCGATCTGCTGTCTCAGCAATTCTGAGACCACTATCCCTCGTGGGGACCGTGCAACGTGAACCCCTGTGCACCGTGTACTTTTGCAACAGCATCAGCTTTTTGGCGATCCCTGAGGCTGTGCTTTGGGCTATGTGTAGTCCTGACCCCGAGCAGTATTTCCACCGAAGATTTCCGGCCTACACTCCGCGAGTGTTCCATGGGCTGGTCGTGATTCAGCTCGAGGTCCCTTCGCGATCCCTGGTCCGGTGGCCTGTGGGTCCCTGTGAAGATAACTTTGACTTTCCTTGGGCTTTACTGGTTGCTACAGACGTGCCCTGACTCTCCATTGCTTGGAGAATCCCCAGGACCTTGCTGGTCCTCACTGTAGCTTGTTTCCTCTGCCCGCGTGAGATGCAGTTGCCTAGGCATGTTGGTGTTCGATCCGGACACTGACTCCCCAGCACTCAACATTCTTCGTGGGACAGCTCACCTCCGGACTTTGGTCGTTGTCAACGTCTCCTGGTCCCCGTGGCTGCAGAGTCAAGCATCCTATCTTCTTACCTGAAGCACCCGACATCAGTGGGTATTCGTCTACTGAGCCCCTGGTCACCCTGAAGTGACCCAGACTCTGTCCCCTCTGCTTTCAGGTTCTTCTCACCTCGGACCCAGGCTTGGAATCCACCGGACACTTTTCATCTTCCCGGCAGCAGCACTTCTTCGCCTCACGCCATTGAAAACGACAAGGGTTTTGGACACTACTTGATCCCTATGCACCCGGCTCCTCTGGGATAGGTAACACGGGTACCTCGGTACTCACAAGGGTGCTGGCCTTAGAACCTTCTATGTTCCAAATTGTTTGCTTGAAGTCCTCTCCGAAGTGTCCTTAAACTGTAATTTTCCAACCGCAACTTTCCCATAGGGTTGTACGGAGCTCGCGTCTGTGTTCACACACTGCACCCATCCTCCGTGGGTCCCCTGTGTCACTACTTTGGGTGGTTCCTTGGGGTCCCAGCGATTCTACGTGCTCTAGGTGGTTGTTATACCACTTTCTTAGTATATGGTTCGGTCTCCCCCTGGAGCCCGCTGTGTATTGTGCTATTTACTGTCGTTCTAGTGATTTAATATTGTGTGTTTTGTGCTCTAATCTCATAAGAAGGTTAGTAGAGAGTGTTTAGTAATAAATACATATATTTTATATATCTCTTGTGTGGTTCTCCTTTCATTTGGTCATTCAGGAGGTTCTGATCTGGTAAAACAAGCTGCTTTATATTCCTTCGAGGCTTAGCCTGAAGGCTGCTCTCCATAGCTACCACTAGGATAGCTTTCAATAAAAGTCGTCTTTAACCTAATCATCAATAAGGGTCGTTTGGACTGGTGCAAGGAGCCCACTTTAACTAGTGGACAGCATATACCAGGCCAACTTCTCACACTATTATTACATAAAGAACTGCATAGCATTGCATTAGGACTGCATTGGAGATCGCAAATTGCTCATTAATACCGCAAGAACCTACAAGTGAATGCTGGCCTAGTAACCGGCCAAGTGAATTATTACGAATACGCATATGTTAGTTTTCTATCGTTTGGTCTCATCGTATTCCTTTTTAGGTCGAGCCCAGCGCAGCGCGCATGCGCTGCCCTAGGAAAACAACCTCTTGGAATCACTCAGGGCTTTCCACAAGCTTGTGCGTGTGGTTTGTTTTTGCATTATTTTAATTGGTCTTTGCGTGTGTCTTTCTAAAAAAGACAGCACGCAATTGGTCAAAGGCAGCTGCATGTCCCATAATGTATCTGCCCATGGCCTACGCTTACAAGCAGGAGCGCGCTGTGTGCCATCTGTTCGGTTTCGTATTTCAAAGGCTTCACTTCGCGTTCACTTTGTGGCCGCGCGACCTGGCACGGTTTTCTGTAATTGCTTTTGTCCTGCCTGCTGCCTGACACGCTCTTTAGCAAAGCGCTTCTCTCTCGCGTCGGGGCTCGAACCAGGTTTCCCAGTTCTAAAGCTCAGGCTGCAAAACCACATCCTCTAAACTCATGTCGCTTTGGTTTCCAGATGCAGATCTCCCTGGAAGTTTGGAGATTTCCAGATACCGGCCATCAGCACTCTTTGTTGTCCTGGCTTTGATCTTGTGATGTGTGTAAGACTCTCTGACAGTGATGTGTGTCCTGGAGCCTAATGTGTTCATGCGATTGACGTCCAGCTCTGGTCCCGTACACTCGATGTCACAGCTGCACCGGGCAGGGCTAGGCTACAACCCACCAAAAGCGGCGCAGTCCGAGGGGGATGGTAAATGCTCTGTTCAACAACAGCATGGATGGGCTTTCTTGTATCGCGCACGACTCTCAACTCAAGCGCTTCAGTGTGCGCAAAGCTGTTGACAGAAAAGCGAAATCAAGGACAAGAAGTGATTTACCAGGGATCACACGTTTTGATTGAGTGGGCTAGCCAGGATTGTAAAAGATCGGTCTTGATCATAGTCACTAGCCTACTCTTCGCAAAAGAGACTGGAGACCTACTCGACAACCAGTCAGACATCAGAGGGGTCAGCATTCACTGTATTCTGTTGGAGACTTCAGTGGCATTTGTGAAACGGGGAGGCATTCCTAGCCCAGAGCTCGAAACCCAAGTCTCCACTCAGCAGCATAGCTCAGTTGGTTCAGCGCCTACTGCAGAGGGGCAGTGTAACTGGTGCGTCACAGGTTAGTTTTCTCACAGGACTGGCTCAGTCTTTATCCTTCTGAGGATGAAAAAAACAGTATGATTGTATTTGCTAATTGTGGGAGATCCCCGGACATTGCCATGCCAACGCCCCTTCCCCGCTCCTACCTGTGGACTCAGCCCGGGGAGACCGTCCTTGAGAACTCACACGATCGGCCATTACCATTACGGAGGCTGGCCCCGCCCCGTGACCCTCAGGTTCGAGCAGGTCCTGGCTCCGACAGGAGTGACCCGGAAGGGGGAGGGACTAAACCCGGATGTCCTTCTTTACTGCAGGAGAAAAGAAGGACTACTACAGGAGACGGGCGCACTTGTGCCGGAGAGAGACGGGAGACGGAGGAAGCAGCGAAGGTAGAGCGAGAACGGGAAGAAGAAAGAAGCGAAGCAGAGAGCGTGGAACAGCGGAACGAGGAGCCGGAGCAGCGAGGAGTGGGCGCGAAGCTGCAGAGTACAGAGGAGGAGGAAGCCGCGGAGGTCCCGGACGAAGCGTGGTGCGAGGACTGGTGGACCCCACAGGAGGAGGCTGGAGAGCGGCCGCAACCAGGAAGTGTTGCGGCGGGGCCGGTGAGTGGCTAAATTACGGGGAAACGGGAGGGGGAAGAGGGTGGTAGACAAGGGTAACGGGGAGGAGGGTGGTTACAGGAACACAGGGTGTAGTGTGTTGTGGTGGTGGTACAGTGCTGCAGTGTAGAAACGTCTCTCATTTCCCTTCCTCACTGTTTTTTAAAAAGCTACAAACACACCCCCCCCCCCCTGGGCTTGCGACGAGATTGGTGATCGGGTCTTTGAATTCCTCACCCCACTCTGAATCCCTCGGTGCAGTGTCCTAAACCGACCATCCCCTAAAACACACGGGTGCGGTGTCGGATCTATCTTTCTTAGCGTAGTCCAAAGAGGACAAACTCCCTGACGGCCTTCCGTTTTTCTCTATCCCTCTCATGAGCCTCCCTGGGGAATCCATCCCGACCAGACCAGAGCAACCAACCGGAGGAGGAGACCGTCGAGAAGAGAATGAAGCAGAAGAGATCCGGAGACCACGTCAAGAGTCCCTGATATCTGAACCATCGGCCATATCAACTGCTAAAACAATAAAAACCTATCCACTGGCTCACTATATTCAGCCTCCGCGTCTGTTTATCCGGCCCGCCCTCCCACAAGTGGTGTCAGAAGTGGGATCCGCCGGAGACATGGAGGCTGTAATCGCCCGAATGGCGGAGAACCAAGAAAGTCTGGGGAAGGCCATGGAGAAATTCCTCACCATCGTAGAAGAAGACCGGGGAAAGTTGCAACAGGCCCTTACTGATCAAGGCCAGACCCATGACACGGCTATGGGGAAGATTGCAGACGTTTTGGGACAGCAAAGAGGTCCGAGTACCCTCCGGTCGGTGATATTGCAAAAGTACGTAGCCGGGGAGGATCCTGAATATTTCTTTAATAACTTTGAACGGATGGCTTTGGCCGCCGCCTGGCCAGCAGACAAGTGGGGACAATACCTGGGACCTCTCCTGTCGGGAGAACTACAGGCCTCCTACCAAGCCGCTAACATCCTGGGTACAACCCCGTATGCAGAAATCAAACAATGCATCATGGAACGTTTAGGAGTGGACGACGAGTGTTATAGGATGAAGCTACGCCAGATAAAGGAAGGACCCCAAGAAACTCCTAGGGCCCTATATTTCCGTGTGAGAGACATGGCTGATCGTTGGTTGAAGCCCACTACCGCCACGAAAGAGGAGATTATGGCCAAGGTCTACTTGGAACAATATCTGACCTCCCTCCATCCCCCAATACAAAGGTGGGTAAGACAGCATGCACACCTTACCCTGGAGATTGCTGTTGATATCGCTAGTGCCTATAACAGAGCACAGGAAATGCAAAAAGGACGGGAAGAGACAAACTGGAAACCTGGCTCAAGTGGGGCCCATCGACCTACCCGACCCATACTCAACAGAAAACCAGATCCCGTCACAATCATCCCTGGACCCCCTATCTTCAGGCCCCCTGGACTCCCGGTGGTGCGAACCTCGGCCACTGGGCCTCAGTGTTATGGATGTGGAGGACTGGGTCACATAGCTCGATTTTGCCCGCAGAAAGAGGAGCCAATGGAAATTGGCATGACCAGAAACTTCTATTGCCTTCCCCCGAAGACAACGGTCCCTCCTTATCGCTGTGAAGTGGCTGTCAACGGACAACGGATGACGGCCCTTGCGGATACTGGATGTCGACAGAGCGTGATACGACCCCAGGATTTGGGAACCCGAATCGGACCGGTGGAAGGAACTGTGAACATCCAATGTGTCCATGGAGACACTAAAACGTATCCCACAACACATGTCCGGGTTCAAACTTCCACAGATCCGGGGTCAGCGTTGAAAGTGGGCCTCATTCAGCGCCTCCCAGAACAGGTCATCTTAGGGAATGACTATCCTCATTTGCCCGCTTTACTCCAGGAAGCACCGCGATCTGACAAAGAATGGTTGAACACGGCCCCTTTTGCACAAGAGGAGAATCACGAGTGGCCCCCATCCAAACCCCGGAGATCCCGAAACCAAAAAAGAAAGGAAAAAGGGAAAACCCTATGCGCCCTCCCAGCTACCCCAGTAGAAACTCCGTGGGAGCATAATCGCCAATTCCGTACCGTCCAACAGGAAGACCCGGTACTGCAGGAAGCCTGGAGTAAAGCCCTGACGCAGGAAGATCCATTGCACGTATGTCCTTATTTCTTTGTCAGAAATGGGCTTCTGTATCGGAAGGCAGACCCCAACAGCAACCCCCAGTTATTGATCCCTTCCCTTTTCCAAGATAAAGTCCTCTATTTGGCGCATAGTCATCTATTAGGGGGGCATTTCGGGGAGGAAAAAACGGAGCAGTTAATAACCCGACAGTTCTACTGGCCAGGGATTTACAAGAAAGTGAACATGTATTGTCGGGAGTGCCCGGTATGTCACAAAAATAGCCGGTACCGGCCTCCCCGAGCTCCCTTGCAACCCCTGCCCATTCTCGATGAACCGTTTTGTCGAGTGGGTATGGACATCATTGGTCCCCTCTTACCTTCCCGAAGCGGGTGTCGGTATGTGCTGGTTCTCGTCGATTACGCGACGCGGTTCCCCGAGGCCATAGCTCTACGACACCCAAACGCCACGGCCATAGCAAAGGCCATGATTACAGTGTTCTCCCGGGTGGGTTTCCCAAAAGAGGTCCTTACGGATCAAGGAACCCCGTTTATGTCAAAGGTCATGAAGCAAGTGTGTACCCAGTTAGGGATCAAGCAAATAAGAACGGCAGCATACCACCCCCAAACGGATGGATTGGTGGAGCGTTACAATGCCACTCTGAAAACCACCCTAAAAAAACTCCTAGACCTTGAAACCAAGCGGTGGGAGGATTTGTTACCCCTAGCCTTGTATGCCATCCGCTGCCAAACCCAAAAAAGCACGGGGTTCTCCCCCTTTGAATTATTATACGGACACCAACCCCGATCCCTATTAGACATGGCCCGTGAGGCCTGGGAAACCGAACCTAACAGTAGTACGCCCCTGATCGACTACGCCTCAAACCTGAAAACCCATCTAGGGCAGATCCGTACCATCGTGCGAAATAATATGGAAAAAGCACAAGAGGCCCAAAGATCCCAATACAATAAAAAAACAAAGGATAGATCCTTCAATGTAGGGGATGCTGTACTCCTGATGATGACTTCTTCTGACCACAAGCTGTTGGGTCAGTGGCAGGGACCCTATGTGATTTTAGAAAAAGTGACCCCTGTTACCTATAAAATAGAGTTGGATAAACAGAGAGGCACATCCCAGGTGCATCACGTAAATCTATTAAAGAAGTGGGAGGGACCCCTTCCTGTATTAACCGCCCTAAAAGAACCACAAACCCCTTTATACTGCCAGTGTATAGACAAGGAGGTGCCGGGCGACAACGCCACTGTGCTGATAAAATCCCTACTACCGTTACAGGACGTGTTTTCCAATACTCCGGGAAAGACCTCTGTGGTGGAACACGCCCTCAAAACCATTCCCGGGAAGGTAGTACGCCTAAGACCTTATAGTGTCCCAGAGGCCCGCCGACAGGTCATACGCAGTGAAGTTCACCAAATGTTGCAAATGGGGGTCATAGAACCCTCGGTGAGCGAGTGGAACTCACCTATTGTGCTCGTACCGAAACCTGATGGTTCGGTGCGTTTCTGCATTGACTTTAGGGAAGTCAATAAGGTGTCGGAGTTCGATACCTACCCCTTACCCCGGGTAGATGAAATGGTGGAGAGGATAGGAAGAGCTAAGTATGTCAGTACCCTTGATTTGTGCAAAGGGTACTGGCAAATCCCTCTGCGCAAACAACACCGAGAGAAAACAGCGTTTTCTACCCCTGATGGCCTATATCAGTTTGTCATGTTACCTTTTGGTTTACATGGAGCTCCCGCCACATTTCAGCGGGCTATGAATCTCATCCTACGACCCCACGAAAGATACGCTGGGGCATATATTGATGACATCATAGTCTATAGCGAAACCTGGGAGCAGCATCTGTCCCATCTATATGAAGTGGTCCAAACCTTGGGGACACATGGGTTTAAAATCAATCCGGCGAAAAGCCACTTAGCTGCCCAAACGGTGCACTATCTCGGCTACTTACTTGGAGAAGGTATGATCAGGCCCCAAGATAAAAAACTGGCAGCCATATCCCAGATACCCTTCCCACGTTCCGCAAAAGCACTGAGAGCATTCCTGGGTTTACTAGGGTACTACAGGAGGTTTATACCTCGATTCTCCCACATAGCCGCCCCTCTCACCGACCTACTTCGAAAGTCCGTGAAAACCGAAGCCAGACTGAGGGATCCCAGCCCCGAGGTAGTACAGTCCTTTCACGCCTTAAAATCCACCCTGACAGCAGACACAGTGTTAGCCAGTCCTGATTTTTCCTTGCCATTTATACTCCAGACCGATGCATCTGATCAAGGTCTGGGGGCGGTGTTATCCCAAAAAAACGACAAAGGGGAAGAAAAACCCATCTTGTACCTTAGCCGGAAACTATACCCCCGGGAACGGAACTACGCAGTAATAGAAAAAGAAGCCCTAGCCATCAAGTGGGCTATTGACTCCCTGAAATATTATCTCGAGGGACGAGAGTTCACCCTTTTTACTGACCATGCCCCCTTGGAATGGCTCGCCCGAAATAAAGGAAACAATGAAAGAATATTGCGGTGGTTTCTGTCCTTACAACCGTATAGATTCCACACCCTGCATAGGAAAGGTGCGGACCAAACCAACGTGGACTTCCTTTCCCGCTATCCCTGTGACACCCTGTTGTAGGGATTCTGCGTATGCACAGAACTATGCGCAGGAAACCAGAACCTTAGAGAATTGTGGTGTACCAGAAACTCCCCTCAGAACTAAGAACCCCTTATCCGACTAGCTTAGTGTCACATTCGTTATCCGAGATTTAGCTCGGCGGTCCCAATGTATAGACAACCCAGAACATGCGACTTAGTTATTCTCAGGAATGGTGGGAACCCGAAATACCCGTTTGCACATATATATATCAGTCCACAACAGAATAACTAAGACACAGTAAAGTTTAAAGAATTTATTCATAAACCTCGAGTCCTGTTATACAGTACTTTGGCTAACATAAGCAGACAAATGGTTAAGATCATTACCATTAGCATTGTTACAATACCATAGAAAATGAAAGGAGCGATCATATTAATAATGACAGTGGAAAACAACCACCCTCCTTTCTCTAGCAACTAATAAAATATTATTAGACTATTAGAAGGTCTCATAGGCTTGCATAGGGGACCCCATACTGTATAGATCAGCTTAGGTGTATCACATCACAGGATCAGCTCAGTGTTCTCTGCTTCAGCTCTTCTATCGAATGCCCTAACAAAATTCTGCGCTGTAATATTAAAGCCTACGACTTTCTGGTATTTGCAGCTGCGTGCATGTTATGACTAAACAGTGGTACGATCACCCTGAACACAATCAGCCGGCACCGTCTAGTGTCCTAGAACAGTTCTTTACTCGATGTACAGACCAAGGGCACTAGCAACTGTTAAGGATGTATAAATAACATTCACTTGAGACAAGAGCGAGTCTGCATTTCTCAAATGAATAACATGTAACAACAGTGTCGGGTGCAAAGGCAGCAAAAGCAGCAAGATGGTTGTCTAACAGCTAACGTGATTGAGCTAACTTAGCACTGTAAATAGGGAGTGGCCTAAAACCACGTGACATCCCCCTTTGATCGAACCACGGTATAACCAGGGGCGAATATTTCAACAGAACGCAGAGTTCAAGATCAACGATGCAGACTAAAGAGCTTGAAATGTAAGTTCAGAAAATGAGAGGAAAAAAATTCGAAGAGAAAAATATGTAAAAAAAAGTTTCTCCACTTGACTCACCATCAGACAGTGTGAGCACAATTGTCAATGTATGAAAGTATAAGCAGCATATGCAGCCGCAGCTTCCAGTAGAAAATCATTGGAGTCATCCGCAAAATTGTCTGTCATCCAATTCAGCAATGAAAAAGAACACACGTGTTCCACAGGGAAATTAGCATCAAGCACTCCACGTGGACAAGAAGCAGGCATCTCGATGTAACTTCGTGCCAGGAAGTCAACTGCTGCCTTCTCGATATCCCATAATCCAAGGACTCCATGCGCCGCACCCAAGGCCATAAACCCGACTCCAGAACAGTCAAACTCATGAACCACTAAGGGATACATCAGTCGATCAAAATCCAGGTCAGGCGACACCAAGTTTGACAAACACATATCCAGAGCCCATTGGAATGGACATTCGAGACAGTGAAAAACAGGCTGTACACAAGTAAAAAACGGGAACCGGAAAGATAATCCATAAGCGACACTCAAGGTAGCCAGTGGTAAAGTCCCATAGGATTCCCACATCCGGCTACGCAGATGGAACAGGCTGAATCCGTGGTCGAGTAGCGCAAGTAGTGCATCCATAGCGTAGAGCGCAGACCAACAGGAGTATGCCAGCAATTAATGCGAGAATCAGAGGAAACCCTCCGAAAACTCCAGAAAAAATAGAATGAAAAATAGCTGGTATTATACCAAAGATAGACTGGAAAGACGTCACAAGGCCAGAGCCTACAATTTTAAAAAAATGGACCAGACCAGTCGTAGAAGAAGCATTGAAGATAGTGTGTATTAATGTGCCAAAATGTAGGGGGAGGTCAGTATTCAAAAGAGCTTGAACTTCCGTGCGAGTGTTCGCCACCTGAAGGAGAAATGTTTCACGTGACGAAGTCAACGCAACCTCCTTTTGAGACAAAAGAGCCCTTATTCTGCTCATCCTATTGAACTCTGCTTTCAAGGTCGGAATCGTCGGCCAGATGGATATATCCAGTCGGCCTTGCGGGGTTGGGAAAAGCACGTTATTACAGCAAATTACCCTTCGTGAAACTGAAACAATATAGGGAATTCCAGCTAACATCCCACAGCAAGCCTCACTATTTAGAAGCAGATAACTACCATTAGCAAGCAGCGTAAATGACGGCGTTATAACTGGCACAGGAATGCCCTTCAATAAGCAAGCTAAATTAGGGGCATTCATATTACACGATCCATGTAATTGGATATGTCTACACACTACGGAATGATCAGGAGCAGTCGTACACTCCTCACCCTTCAAATAAACTTCTTTGCCGTCCCTCTCACATCGATATGTAAATGGGAGAGACCAGACTTCATGCAAAAATGCAGAACCAAGTTTTTCATATCTGCCCAAGGCGTAATGTTTCATGCACAAACTAAACCTATACATAGAAATCGGGAGAGTGACCATCCCATGGATGAGCCACACTGCATACTCAGACTCAGCCACAGAAAAAGGCAAAGGTTCTAACTTTTCTATATGCAGTAGTGAATACGTAGCATCTTTCATGGACATGAATTGCTGCTTTGCTGTCAGATTAAATGGGCGGAATAAAGAAGAAATATTCATGTAATCCCAAGGTACTTTCCCCGCCTTTAACGTCTGCAAAGTCCAAGCAAATTGCATAATCGAACGTAATTGATTTTGACCATGATACAACACAGACACATCTTCCTGGACAATATCTACAACAGATGAAATAATGTTATCCAATGTATATATTCTCGAAGATAAGGTATTAATACTATTATCTATTACTGCCAATACTTTTTCCATATTGGCCTGGTCAATAGCACGGAGCCTGGAAGCAGCCTCAATCTGCGACAACTTCCAAACCTCGTTGTAAACAGCATACACCCATCTTTTGGATCTTCCCAATGCGGGACCTTTAACAAAATCATTCAAATCAATTTTGTCATGCAAACGTGACAAGTGAATTTTAACTGAATCTAATGTGGAATGTTGCAACCATGACTGACACAATTTACCTACCGAGTAGGTAGTGACAGTGTGTGAGGACAAAAAACGAGGGTCTACTCTATCTTGTATGTACCCGGGAATCAACCCTAAAAATCTACGTTGACAGGTATCCGAACTTCTCTGCCATACCAACCAACCTTTAGGGTCCAATGCACTAATATTAAAGGTGGAATTGGAAATAAAAGACTGCAACATAGTAAGGGACAGATCTGTGTGATTCTCCCAACCAGGATAAGCACCCAGATCCGGGATCGAGGGGGAATTTAATTTTTTAGAAATAGCCAATCCAAAACAGGTTGTCTGAAAAATTGTGGAATTTAAAAATAACATGTGGTTTGAGATTAGGCAGGCACGATGTAACGCTTCTGTGCCCTGTACTTGCCAAGACTTAGTTCCCCAAACCAATTTGAGATCAATAGCATCTTTCCAAACGTCATACCCTCCAATTGCCAAATCGTCCATGAAGGACTTGGAAAACAACAATTTAGTGTGTGTCAAACGCACCTTTGAAATAGGTTCATCCCTAAGTTTAAAATAAAAGGATGCATTATTGGATACACTGAAATCCGAAAAATATGAAAATTTGTCGACCAATGTTTTTGAACTACCAATCATCGGGGCAGGGCAATGTTCCCACTGAGTAAAGTTGACTAAACTACGAAATGTGTTAGCCCTATGAAGAAAATGAGTACCATAATGTTGATAACAAAACTGCTCTGCATAGTTTTCAGTATTCAAATACAAATCCTCAGCATCAAATGCGGCATAGTATTTCAAATCAGAAAACAGTGTCTCTATAGTTTTTACATCCCAATCATTTATTTATTTATTTATTTTTTGACATTTGTAAAGCGCTAACAAATACCCGTGGGCGTCTCGGCGACCGAATGTTCTGTTTAACCACATCACCCATAGAAACACGATATACAGATGGTACATTAATTACTTCCGTGGGCCCATGAATTTGAAATTTAACTGCATCCCATGCTATTCCATCACGGACAGGCCAGGCGGTGATGTTCACAAAAGTCTGGTCCCTCTTCATGATGTGTGACGATGAATGTGGGGCCAAAGTTCCATTAATTAATCTAATTGTAGAACGTTCATTCAGGTAGTGTCCATTTATAAGCCTAAAAAACACCACCACAAAACCAATGGACATGAACAAAAAAATGAAAATGAGCACCAGCCAAATGTAAATCCAGGGGGGAACCAAAAATTGTCTCTTGAACCATGCAAAAAATTTTGAAAATTTGGAAGGGGCAGTGGAAGTCAATGATTCAGTTCCAAAGGAAGAATTAGACTGGATAATTTCAGGTGAATGCAAAAGTGGCAATGGAACATCAGCAGGATATGAATACTCAGCATTATCTGGCAAATCACCATCCGCAGGTGACACAGCAGACTCAGAAAGTACTTGCATTTCAATGGCAACTTCAGGCACGATGTCAGATGGTGAAACCAAAACAGAACTGCGCATCATTGAAGGGCAAGAAACTGAAGGTGTCAGACTATGGAGTATCGGCCACCCTGTGTAGCTTGACATTGTCAACTGAAATGTACCTGTTGTCTCTGTGACCAGGAAGTGGAGGCAAAACAATTGTACAGGTACCCTCAACTCCAAGCGCCGGCACTGGTGCACGATAAGAGGGGCCAAACTCCTTTTTCTTCTCCACCTTCTCACGGACCAGATCACCAACTCTGGGTAGCCAGCCGACTACCGGAATTTGAAGTCCAGCTTCGGATGCAGAGGATATGTGCTCCTTTGCTAGAGTGTCTCTTGCTTCTTGAAGATTCTGTAAGACAGTACAGTGGTCATCTAAGTCAAAAGGCGCGGCTGCTGCCGCCATGTCGAGACCCTCAAGGTCTGGGACAAACATTCGAACCCCGAAGAGCATCATGTACGGGGTCCTCCCACCCAGAGACCTTCTAGGGAGATTATTAAGTGCACGTTGGACGTCATACAAATGAGCTAGCCAGTTTTTGCCAGTACCTAACACCCTGGCTGTCAATGATTGCTTTAGGTCACGGTTCATTCGTTCCACAACACTATTGCCCTCAGGCCGGTATGGAGACGAAAATTTGACTTGGACTCCCAAACTTCCCATAGCTTCTTTGTACGCCTTAGAGGCGAACGCAGGGCCCTGATCAGAATGGAGGGTTCCACATGCAAAACTCCCTATAAAGACGCGCAATGCTTTGATGACAGTCCTGGCGTCAGCACTCCTGTGTGGCCACACCCAAAGAAAACGTGTGCACGAATCTACTGCAACCAAGATATACTTGTACGCAGTGTCTGAGGAAAAAGGACCGCAGTGATCTAAATATACACACGCTAGCGGTTGATTAGATATATGCAGCTGCGTTTGTGGTGGACGCGCCACCGTAGATGGCTTTATTTGTTGGCAAATACCACAATTGAGGACATAAGTCCGCGTATGTTTGTACAAACCGTACCACCAATAACGCTGTTGCAACAGTGACACCGTTGCGGACACTCCGGCGTGCGCTGACGCAACACCCTCGTGAGCAGCTTGTACCAAAGCAGGCCTGCAGTCCGAATTGGGAATAACTCTATCCCCAACATCATTAATCCTCACTAACGGGACGTTATCAGGACTTAAGTGATAATGGTATCGAGACGGGAAACCCCTAGGGAAGTTTGTCCCAGTCTCTGAAGCAGCAATGGCTGCCAAGATGTCATCATCGATCTTACTTTTGGATCTTGTAACTGCTGCTACTAAGTATGTTGCCACTGCTGTTTTAGCTGCCTCGTCAGCCAAACTGTTACCGACAGCATGGACGCCAACTCGTTGGTGACCAAGAGTGTGAATAACATTCACAAGGGGTCGACTGCCTTTTAGTTCAGCCACCCTAGCCCAAAGCGTTTTATGCTTCACTGTGCTACCTTTTGAATCACGAAATCCATTCGCGATCCAAAACATCAGATTGTCGTTGTAAGATTGAACACAATAGTAAGAATCACTCACTATAAGAGTTGTGACTCTGTAATCAGCAAACTCCAGTGCAAGCACCAGAGCTCTAAGCTCCGCCAATTGTGCTGTACAATCACCCAAAGTCTGCGTATGCACCGCATCCTGTATGAATTCTCCATTCACGAAAGTACCAACAACAATTGCGCAAGCCGCTGAATAAGCGTGCCTTGATCCAGTTGCGGGCTGCGCGGACCCATCAGTGTAAATGACACAATGGAACTCCTCCAACGGGCGCAATGTAAGTGGAGCCGGATGAACTAATTCATACTCCAAACTCTCCTGAGTCTGTAGCCCTGCGTCAAAGATGTATTCGACGTCAGGCGAGGCTAAGGAGGTCGCCCATTGTATCCACCTTGGATGCAAAGCTTTAGAATTCGGCACACTTGCTTTGGTGACTGCCTCTAGGGCAGGAAATGGTGTCACCACCATCATGCGTTTCCCCTGTGATAGCGCTCGTTCTTTCAGGATTGCCATCTGAACTGCTGTCAAAACTTTCTCGACAGTGGAGAAACGCATTTCAGCCGAAGTATATAAATGAGATTTGTATGCAATGGGGACTGTGTCACCTTCATTGTATGTTAAGTACATGAACCCCTCCACACCCGGTACAATTCTTATGACCAGGTTTGTGTGGTTATCACGAGTTTGTAAATATTTCGCAATAAGAAGGTCAGACTGCAAAGAGTGCAATGCAGCCGAATGCTCTGGCAGCCAGCAAGATTTGGTAAAAGTAGGTTGCACCAAGGCATATAGTGTCTTGATACGCTGGGCATATTCAGGAATGTAGGTACGACCGAAATTCAGAAAGCCCAGCAATGATTGTAGTTGTTTCAGTGTCGCAGGGATACGAAGGTGTGCGCATTTCTCAAGGAACTGCGGAGCCAAGCCACGGCCCTCATTGTTGAGTTCGTACCCCAAGAATAAAACTGTGTACTCGGCAATGTGGGACTTCTTAAAGTTCAACTTGTAACTAAAGTCCGCAAACATAGTAATTATGTTGTCCACGCGAGCAAGGTGTGGAAGCAACTCGTCGTCTGTTAAGTAGATGTCATCGACGTACGAGTATGCCTCCGGGTCTACCATCTCTAAGAGAGAGACCACACGGGCAGCAAATACCCCAGGACTATTTTTATAGCCCATTGGAAGCCTTTTGAACACTTTTTGTTTACCACCCGAAGTAAAAGCGGTCCACTCATAACTATGAGGGGATATGTTATGGCAATAAAAGCCATTGGACAAGTCGAGTGTGGTTTTGAACCTCTTTCTCACAAGACTATCGACGAGAGCCGAACTATGGGTATTTTGTACCGCACAATTCCGGCAGTGCGAGTTTAAGTGCCGGTAATCCAAAACTAGGCGGTACGACCCGTCAGGCTTCGTTACAGTGAATAAAGGATTATTCATTGGTGACACACACGTTTCAATTACTCCCTGATATTCCAATTGTTCAAGGATAGACGCGACGTGAGACCTAGCCTCTCGACGCATAGGGTATTGGGGTTGAGGCTGGGGATCGGACCGCAATGGAATTTCGTGGAGGGCAGAACATTTATCCCACCCCACCTGATTACGATACAACGCAGGTGCTAGCACCCGTGCCCACTCCTCGGCTAACTTCCCAGACTCCTCCTTGGGCACCACGTGTCCAAAAGAAGGAAGAATGACTTCTTCCCCCCTTGGAGCGTTTAGAACGAAAGCCGGGGGCCAATATTTCTCCGCCAATAGTATATCATAGGTGGTCGTCAGATTATCCCAAAATACCGCGTTAATTTTTCGTTGTATGTCACCGTCAATATTGAGGACTACGTCAAATAATCTCTCAGGGGGGGCTACGCGAGTATCAGCAGTTTCTACTGTTACATAGATTTTAGTTGCTGTCGCCTCCAGAAATGGACGCAGTGCTCCCCGCACTACTGTAACTTCCGCCGCGCTGCTAGCAATGTCAGCGCCCATTTCATGTTCAGAAGCTGTGTCCGTACCATCTGAGGCATACTTCGCTGAGATAGCAGCAACATTCTTTTTCTGAAACGGAGGACGTGGACGTGCAGAATCCTCCTGCTTGCCTCTTCCGTCCGCCTGTCGGGGCTGGTCCCGTCCTTGAGCACCCCGGCCTCTCCCACGGTCTCCTCCACCAAAGTGTGAAGCCGCTGTATCCTGTGAAGAACGAGGAGAGCGCTGGTCAGGAACCTGAAACCTAACAGGTGACTTAATACGAGAACGATCACGCAAATCATAAGTTCGTTCAACATACGCCTGAACAGGGGATGCAGGACGAGTCTCCTGTTTCTGTTGCTGTTTATCTTGTTTTTTAGCTCGCCAATTTTGTTTTGGAAAGTTGGGTTTATCGTCTTTTGTAGACGAACTCACTTTAGTGTGCTGTACTACATCAGGAATTTTGATGACGGCTTTCACGCCTAGTGCACTACGTCCAACCATCCTATAGGCTTTTGTAATAACTTTTGCAAAAGTCCCTCGGCTTATCTTCATCCGCAATTAGTGCCATCATGTTTCCTACTTGAAACTGCATGGCATCTCCTTTGAGATTTCCCATAATCATGGAACAAACTATATCGAAGCTGTCGATAAGCCGCATTCCCAACTCAATAGCTGCTTCCGCACCATGATCCTCCTGGACTTTTTTGATAACGGAAGGTAGTACCGACATAGACGTAGTGCCGAAGCACTTCGAATAGGTCGCGGCAAAGACCTTGCCCCAATTGTCACAATCGACAATGTCCGGAACTAGTTCTTTCGGCAAAGTAATAGTGAGTATCCTGTGTTTTTCCACAGGACTAGTGTTAGGAAACCCGGCTTCTAGTTGATCGAATTTCTCTGCAAGCCAATAAGGATACTCATCCTTATTCTGGGGGCGCTTGCCAACAACCGCGTTTACCATTACAGGACTGATCACCACCGCATGATGGTGATCCGCCCCGTGTCCCGCAACTGTAGGTGCCCCCACCTGTACGGTGCGCGACACATACTGCACTAAAGCCCTATGGACCGTAATCAGGGTTGTGTGTAGTATACGTAAGCTATCCACACCCACCGTCAGGTAGCGTGGATGAGGTGTATGTCCGGCCAGCACCGGCCAGGTAGCTCCTTCAATTGACAAAGGACCCAGTCTCGCTGGGGTGACCGTGTGGGGGAGGGCGCCATTAAACCAAATAGTGTGCTGCCAGGTAGAAATAGGAATTTCTAAAGCCATATATGGGGTATAATGAAGAGGCACCTGCGTAGCAGTGTATTTGTGGAACGTTTTATCGACATCTTCCACAGCCTCAAAGGTAACCCAAGAGTAAAACAACTCATAAGGGTAAGTGGCATTTGCACTAACGACAAACACCACTGCCATCCCGTCATCAGGCACCCCATACGTCCTCAAATGAGCACGTAGAGACACCCTACTATGAGCGGGAATTTCTACCGCCATTAGGACGAAAAAGAAGATACAACGAGATCTTTAGTAGCACTTGGGCTTAGATTAGTGTAACCTTTTTTATTATCAAGCTTGAAAGAACCTATAGCCTAAAACCTAGGTAGGTTAAACCGTCACTCCCGTTATCCGGAAACCAGAGCGAGGGCGTTGTGGACTAATAAAAGCACTACTAAGGCATCTCAGATATTAAGACCAAACGTTAGGTGCGCCATGTTGTAGGGATTCTGCGTATGCACAGAACTATGCGCAGGAAACCAGAACCTTAGAGAATTGTGGTGTACCAGAAACTCCCCTCAGAACTAAGAACCCCTTATCCGACTAGCTTAGTGTCACATTCGTTATCCGAGATTTAGCTCGGCGGTCCCAATGTATAGACAACCCAGAACATGCGACTTAGTTATTCTCAGGAATGGTGGGAACCCGAAATACCCGTTTGCACATATATATATCAGTCCACAACAGAATAACTAAGACACAGTAAAGTTTAAAGAATTTATTCATAAACCTCGAGTCCTGTTATACAGTACTTTGGCTAACATAAGCAGACAAATGGTTAAGATCATTACCATTAGCATTGTTACAATACCATAGAAAATGAAAGGAGCGATCATATTAATAATGACAGTGGAAAACAACCACCCTCCTTTCTCTAGCAACTAATAAAATATTATTAGACTATTAGAAGGTCTCATAGGCTTGCATAGGGGACCCCATACTGTATAGATCAGCTTAGGTGTATCACATCACAGGATCAGCTCAGTGTTCTCTGCTTCAGCTCTTCTATCGAATGCCCTAACAAAATGCTGCGCTGTAATATTAAAGCCTACGACTTTCTGGTATTTGCAGCTGCGTGCATGTTATGACTAAACAGTGGTACGATCACCCTGAACACAATCAGCCGGCACCGTCTAGTGTCCTAGAACAGTTCTTTACTCGATGTACAGACCAAGGGCACTAGCAACTGTTAAGGATGTATAAATAACATTCACTTGAGACAAGAGCGAGTCTGCATTTCTCAAATGAATAACATGTAACAACAGTGTCGGGTGCAAAGGCAGCAAAAGCAGCAAGATGGTTGTCTAACAGCTAACGTGATTGAGCTAACTTAGCACTGTAAATAGGGAGTGGCCTAAAACCACGTGACACCCCCACTAGAAAGACAGCAAGGGAAAAGGGATGTGAGAGATCCCCGGACATTGCCATGCCAACGCCCCTTCCCCGCTCCTACCTGTGGACTCAGCCCGGGGAGACCATCCTCGAGAACTCACACGATCGGCCATTACCATTACGGAGGCTAGCCCCGCCCCGTGACCCTCAGGTTCGAGCAGGTCCTGGCTCCGACAGGAGTGACCCGGAAGGGGGAGGGACTAAACCCGGATGTCCTTCTTTACTGCAGGAGAAAAGAAGGACTACTACAGGAGACGGGCGCACTTGTGCCGGAGAGAGACGGGAGAAAGCAGCGAAGGTAGAGCGAGAACGGGAAGAAGAAAGAAGCGAAGCAGAGAGCGTGGAACAGCGGAACGAGGAGCCGGAGCAGCGAGGAGTGGGCGCGAAGCTGCAGAGTACAGAGGAGGAGGAAGCCGCGGAGGTCCCGGACGAAGCGTGGTGCGAGGACTGGTGGACCCCACAGGAGGAGGCTGGAGAGCGGCCGCAACCAGGAAGTGTTGCGGCGGGGCCGGTGAGTGGCTAAATTACGGGGAAACGGGACGGGGAAGAGGGTGGTAGACAGGGGTAACGGGGAGGAGGGTGGTTACAGGAACACAGGGTGTAGCGTGTTGTGGTGGTGGTACAGTGCTGCAGTGTAGAAACGTCTCTCATTTCCCTTCCTCACTGTTTTTTAAAAAGCTACAAACACACCCCCCCCCCCGGGCTTGCGACGAGATTGGTGATCGGGTCTTTGAATTCCTCACCCCACTCTGAATCCCTCGGTGCAGTGTCCTAAACCGACCATCCCCTAAAACACACGGGTGCGGTGTCGGATCTATCTTTCTTAGCGTAGTCCAAAGAGGACAAACTCCCTGACCGCCTTCCGTTTTTTCTCTATCCCTCTCATGAGCCTCCCTGGGGAATCCATCCCGACCAGACCAGAGCAACCAACCGGAGGAGGAGACCGTCGAGAAGAGAACGAAGCAGAAGAGATCCGGAGACCACGTCAAGAGTCCCTGATATCTGAACCATCGGCCATATCAACTGCTAAAACAATAAAAACCTATCCACTGGCTCACTATATTTAGCCTCCGCGTCTGTTTATCCGGCCCGCCCTCCCACACTAATGAAAGATGTTAATTGTAGTGCCAAGAGGCTAATAATAATGATGATAACAATGAATGAATTAATGAATCAAAGTGATTTATTAAGCGCAGCTCCTGGCCGGCAGCGTCTTGGCGCTATAGAAACGGGAACAGTTCCTGTACACTCTGTGTCACAGCTGCACCGGGCAGGGCTGGGCTACAACCCGCCAAAAGCGGCACAGTCCGAGGGGGATGGTAAATGCTCTGTTCAACAACAGCATGGATGGGCTTTCTTGTATCGCGCACGACTTTCGACTCAAGCGCTTTAGTGTACGCAAAGCTGTTGACAGAAAAGCAAAATCAAGGACATGAAGTGATTTTCCAGGGATCACACATTTTGATCGAGTGGGGTAGACAGGATTGTAAAACACCGGTCTTGATCATAGTCACTAGTCCACTCTTCTCAAGAGAGACTGGAGACCTACTCGACAACCAGTCAGACATCAGAGGGGTCAGCATTCACTGTTCTCTGTTGGCGACTTCAGTGGCATTTGTGAAACGGGTAGGCATTCCTAACCCAGAGCACGAAACCCAAGTCTCCACTCAGCAGCATAGCTAAGTTGGTTTAGCGCCTACTGCAGAGGGGCATGTGTAACTGGTGCGTCACGGGTTAGATTTCTCACAGGACTGGCTCAGTCTTTTATTCTTCTGAGGATGAAAAAAAGAGTATGATTTTATTTGCTAATGAAAGATGTTAATTGTAGTGTCAAGAGGCTAATAATAATGATAACAACAACAATGAACGAATGAATGAATCAAAGTGATTTATTAAGCGCGGCTCCTGGCCGGCAGTGTCTTGGCGCTATAGAAACGGGTACAGCTACAGGAGAGATGGTCCTTGTGGATACTCAAATATCTCCTAATCCTGTGAGAAAAGCCAAGTTTTCAAGGCCTTTCTAAAAATAAATAACAAAGGAGCGACTTTTTGTTTTCCGGAGTTTTATATAGCGAGAAATTGACCCAAACCGCGTATGAGAGCGTTTTTCATAGCACATGAGGACACATTCAGTTTTGTTAGGCAGGGGAGATTAAGTGATTTACCCAGAATCACAGGATGTTCAGCGTCATTGCCGCGACTCGAATCCAGTTCCCCAGATTCCAGGTAATCTGATCACGTGTTTAACATAACCCCGCTACATTTTGAATGCATGAGTGAATCAACTAACGAACACCTACAAATAAATAAGTCAATGAAAAAATGACACAGGTTAAACGAATCACACAGTGTGCTTCACGCACCCAGTTACCACCTTGGGCCCTTTGGTGATCATGGTTAGAGCAGCGGAGGGACCGATTTAGAATTTGGGCACTTTAGTGAAAGATGCTTATTTCAGAAACCCTTTTGAATGGCGTTAAAGGCCGCTTTTCAGAAAAAAGTATTCAGTTGGATCAAAGTACACAATTAGAAATTGTTCAACTCTGCTGAGTACAAAAGTTTATTGATGTGTTTTTACGTGCTCTTTCATGTGCACCATGAGCAAAATTTAAACAGTCTTAGAAATATAGGAGACATTTTACTTTGTGGCGCAGAGGCACTGTGAACTCACAGCGTCATCAATGCAGCCGACACACAACATATTTACAGGTTTTTTAGGTCAAGCTTGTGCTCATAAGTATGTCTCTCTGTCTAACTTTTTGTGTGTGTGGTTATGTATAATTGTCTCTCTTCAAAAGTGTTTGTTTTCAGGTATCTGTGTTAACCTCCCTAGGTGTGTGTGTTCGTGTTTTTGTTTAGGCTGTGATGTGCGACTATAAGTGTGTTTGAGATTTTGTGTTTATCAACCGATCTCCATACCTAGTCTGTTTCAGTTGCGGTGAGTTGATGTAATTTTGCCTTCTCCTGCCACATGATTTACTTAGCTGTGCCATATAATTTCAGTGGCCCTGGTCTTAGCCTATGTACGTTATTGTGTGAATATGGAAGTATACTCAATGTGCCTATTGTAGTGTATATCTATCTATTCTGGGCAAATCACTTAATCTCCCCTTGCCTGCCAAAAATAAATGGGCACTTGTGCAATGTAACTGGTGCTCACATAAAGCACTCCAATACCTTTGGGTCAGAGTTTGTGCTATATAAAAATGCAAAAAAAAAAGAGGCAATATACATGCACAAAACCATTTTCTCCCAATTTCGAAAGGGTTTTGCAATTGTGAACATACCTATTTGCGCTTCTGAGTTTCACTCAGAAATACATGCAAGGAGATTTACCAATGATCTGAAACCCCCCCCCCCCCCCCCTAGGGAGTACCATGGAAGACTAAAAATACGTTTTCCCACCATATTAGAGAGGTTACTGGTCTTAGTTGTAATATTAGAAAAAATAATACCTTTAATTCCACTTCTTCTCAATAAGCATTGCAAGAACAAGAAAACTAGAAGACATTTTTAATGTAAATTCTTTTTTTAATAGGGTCGTTCAGTTTTATATAATGTCTCATTGGCTACATATAAGGTAACAAAAATACTTAACACTTTTTTTATTATAACTTTTCAACATGCTGCACAGTAGCCATGCTGCTTTACAGCATAGCTTAAATACATTGCCAATAGCTCTGGCTAAAAACGTACAAGGTTCCAAAGGCGAGACCTATTGGCTATGCCAATGCTTGTTATAAAGATACTGTTATTTTTATGAAACCGGTGTGGAGTCCGTTTGTGTTGTTATCACTGTGTTACTGGGAGTGTGGCTGCAAATACTTTACACATTGCCTTGGAGACAAGCCTGGTTGTTCGTGCCAAGCTACCAGTGGGTGAGCAGGGGTTATCTAAAGGTGTGTCCCTCCTTACCATGACTAGAAGCAAGGGTCCCTATTTGGACTAAGATACCTACCTCAGCCAACTAGAGACCTCCAGTTCTAACATTCCTGAAGTCCACTTGAGGCACAAAGCGTCTCAGAGTGAGGGAAGCATTGGAAACGTCAATGCCCAGAAGTGCTGACAATGCATGCTCTTGGTATTGGTGAACAGATAGAACCAACGTTCTCCTCATGCGCAGAAGAGACCATGCACCACTTCGTGGTGTAGCTAACATTCGATATCCGCTAGGCGCTCGTGGCTGAGCTCATCTGACCAGCCATTCAAAGATCCTGCCACATGGTTCACAACCAGAAAAATTCCCTTGTGGTCCAGCCATTTCCAGAGCCTGGCACAGAGTTTGCAACCTCACCCTGTCTTGTTTGTTGCAGTACCACTTTGCGGTGGTGTTGTCGAGAGCACCTGTACCAGACTCCTTTTGATGGAAGGAAGGCTTTAGGCACCAAGTGGATGGTCCTCAGCTACAGAAGGTTGCTGTGGAGATGGGACTAGGCCAGAGACCAGAGGACTTGGATCTACACCTCTCCCAGGTGGACACCCCAACCCAAAAGCAATTCATCTTCACCACAGTCAGCTCTGGGTGGGGAAGGGAGAGAAGCCTGCCATTGACCCAATTGTGAACCAGTAACCACGGCTCTAGGAGTTTTGCAGTCTCGACCGAAATATGAGCGTGGTCAGAGAGATCCCATTGATATTTTGCCCACTGCAGAGCCCACATATGTCACCTGGCGTGCTCGACCAGCAGAATACAAGAGGACATCAGTTCCAGCAGCCTGGGAATCGACCTCACTAAAATCCAAGACCTCGGCGGAAAGATCAGAATCATACCCTGAATATCCTGGACTTGCTTTCCTGGGGAGAAGTCACAAAACCGAACCGTGTCTAGAGTGGCTTCAATAAAGGGGCTGTCTGAGAAGGAGTCAGGTGTGCATTTGGCGCATTGACAAAGAAACCCAAAGAAGACAGGGGGTTCATCGTAGTCTGGAGGTAGTCGACGACTGTCTGGGAGAGTCTGCCTTCAACAGTCAGTGGTCAAGCTAGGGAAAGTCTGGCACTCCAACCTCTAAAGGTGTGCTACCACCAGGGCCATCACTTTTGTGAACAGCTGATGGGAGCTGGTGATACCAAAGGGCAGCACAGCGAAATTTATTTATTTATTTATTTAGAACTCTTGTATAGCGCGCAGATACCCCAACGGGGTGTCCCGGCGCTAGTGTGAAGGCAGAGGAAGTGCCAGAACTCAGATGGAATTAACAGAAAAGACAAGTTTTCAAGGCTCTCCGAAAGGAAGATTCCTCCCGGATGGTCCTAATGGACAGGGGTAAATTGTTCCAATGGGAGGAAACACAGAATTGGAATGTTTTCCCCCCAGATCGAGCTTTTTTGACTCTAGGGGTAGAAAGAAGATGTTTAGAGCTCGAGCGAAGAAGTCGGGTGTTGCTGTAAGGACGAAGGCAGGAAGATAAATGAGCAGAACCTTTACCATTAATCGCGCGATGAGCGAGGGTAAGAGCCTTAAATTCCGCCCTTTTGTGAACTGGGAGCCAATGCAGCCTGAGTCGATGGGGAGTGATATGTTCCCGAAGTGGAAGACCACAAACCAGGCGGACAGCAGCGTTTTGGACTGTTTGAAGACAACGCTGAAGGCCCCAAGAAAGACCTAGGTACAATCCATTTGCATAATCAAGATGGGAAGTGATTAAAGCCTGCACAATCGTTTTCCTAGTGTGACTAGGGAGGAAATTGATACATTTTTTCATCATCCTCATCTTGAAAAAACAGGCAGCAGAAACCGACTGGATTTGCTTCTGAAAAGAGAGATTACTGGAAAGGCTTCTCTCTCACCACGAACAGCAGGTAGTGCAGATGCGTTGCAAAGATCGGTAAGTGAAAATAGGCATCCTACAAGGCTAACACTAGCATTTAGTCTCCATGGTAGAGGGCAGACAAGACCTGGGCCAGGGTGTGCATCTTAACATAGCATAACCTGTTTCTAGGCATACTTCTGGAAAATATCTGAGCACTCCATTTTCAAATGCGAAAATATGCATATCTACTTCTGTAATGAGAAAATATACAGAATTATTATTCCCTGTGGAAAGACGACTGGACTACACCCTAGTTTTGGGAGTTATTCTCTTCTCCTTCTCACCCTGAAAAATGATACACTCCTGCCCCCCGACGACTGTTCCTCTCTGCCTTTTTCTGAGGTGGGAGGAGCTCTGGAACTGGTTTGCGAATACACACAAATGAGTACGTTTTAGGGTAATCAGAAACTTCCAGGGCATTCCCACCCTGGAAGCCCCCACACCTCACCAACAGGAGGTTGTCTCACACAGGAAGTGTGAGCAAATACTTTAATAAGCACAAAAATAACATTCCTAAATTTAAAAAGTGGGCTTTGCACATGTAAAGAAAAAGCCTAATTGAAAATTTGACCCAGACCTTTACGAGCATGTTTTCTTAATTTACAAAGGGGAAGAGGTCCGAAAAGGACCCAAACCCCTTTACAAATGGGTTACCACCATAGATCATCTTCCCTGAGGCCTAGTGAGAATAATCGAGCAGGGGTCCAGAAAGCCTTGTGGAGTAGCCAGAATTTTGTTTGTGATAGTACCGGGAAGATTTTACTACGCGAGGCAGAGGTCCATAATATAGCCAGTGTGTTGGAGTTTGGGTGTAGAAGTTTGTAGAGGTGTGATACATGGTGACCTAGTCTGTTGATTTTTGCCATGTACTGTAGGATTGACGGTTTGGCGGGTGATAGTTTGGCTTTGGATAGGGCTGTTTTGATTTTCAGGAAGATGTAGAACTCAATGTCTGTTAGGTTATGTCTAGATTTCAGTACGGCAAACATGGTGGGGTATCCCCCTTCTTCTAGTTGGACTGGGTGGGAGATGCCTCTCTCTATCCATGTGTCGAGGGCTAGGTATTTTCCCTTGTATATGATCTTGCTATTGCCCGAGAGTGACTCCAGCTTCGAGCCCTTTATGCTGTGCTCCATTTTCTTATCTATTCTTAGTATGGCAATTTTTGTGTTTTTAAAAATGGAGGTGGAGGCGTGAGGATGCTTATTAGCTGTTAACAGCGCCATTGGGTTGAAATTGTTCAGTATGGCTCTCTTGACTTGTAGCCATACCGGTGTGTATCCGTGAGGAGGTAATATCCAGTAAGCCCCTTGTTGGAACTGTAGCAAGGAAAAGGAGGACCTAGCACACCTTATCTACTATTGACCAACTCTCAAAACATTCTGGGAGAAAATATTTGGTTTCATAAATAAAGCACTGGGCTGCACACTAACAGCTGAATTTTCCTCCCTCGCCACCGCATTCATGACCACAGGACTAAGATCAGAGCATGACAAAGACCTACTAGACCTGCTTCTGACCGCGGCAGTAAAAATGGTCCTGACCAACTGGAAAGACATAACTAAGACCTCATACAAAGGCTGGGTAAACTGGGTGACGCACCTCAGAGGCGCGGATAACATTGCTCTACAGAACTCACCCTGGAGGCCAGCAACCAGGGGGATGAGGAAGTCACTCGACACGTACCTAGACTCTTACGAACCCCCTTGAAACCATTCCGATTCCCTCCTCCCTCCCCCTCGTGGGCAGGGGGGAGGGGGGTGAGCAAGTTCGAACACTACTACCATGGCCGAAGAGGCGTCGGGGGGGCCTTACATGGCTACCAATTTTGCCACAAGCTAACCAGTGGGGGGTCGGCTTTGTCACATGCCTACAAGTCCAATTAGGCTCATTGCTATAGAACCTCTCTTCTATCCTCTGTTCACCCCTTTCTTTCCTGCCTCTTTCTTTCTATCATCCTTTGCCTAATTTTCCAGCAAGTCAAGGTAGAGGGGTTTAGCTAAACATATATTTCAAAGTACATGTAATCACTGCACTACAAACTACGTTTGGTTAACCTCGTAACAGAAATGCTAATGTATCTGCTTATAAAATTAATAGAATACTTTGAAATAAAACAAAAACAAAAAAACAAATGGGTTACCACCTCAATGTAGGAGTCGAAAACCTATCAATGGCTTGCGACCCAAATTACAGTTGAAATCATTGATACATAGCACTGCCAATCGCACATTGGCGGAGATGCCCTAAACATTTCGCTCCAAACTGCAATTCACCATATATTTCAAAACCCATGTTGGGATTTGATAAGCAATTACCAATTCCAAAAGGGATTAAGTAAATACTAATGTGCAATTTAGTGGTGGTAAACTCTGTGATTTAGAAAATTGCAGGGTTTTCGACCATTAAATGACTTTGTACCTATGGCCCTTATTTCTTTTAATGTGTCAAACTACAGTTGACGTTCATGATGTTATTTTAGTGTTCTTGATTTCTCACATATTAACTGTTTTGTTTTCATTCACAACCACTCTCTTTTAATAATTGTATTGTATTTACTGTCTGTTTCTAATTATTTTCATTGCTGACAATTGCTTCTTCGATTAGCAGCTCAAATAAAATACTTTTCATCACGTTTTAAAAAAATCTTAAGGCCATTCCTGTACCATTCTCTCTTGACCAATGAAAGTAGTTCTACAGGCAAGCACCTGCAGTCCTTCTTGGGAATCTGCAATGAATTGCACAAACACCATCATGCCAAAGCTAACAAGCACTGGCAAAGCCAATAGGGTTTTCCTGCCAGGAAATAAGCGGCTATGAGTCAGTCAACGCTATCCACATCATAGCGTGCTGTGCAATACATCTTTAAAAAAATTGACAAAGCTAATAGAGCTTGCATAGGCGAAACCTACTGGCCTTGCCAACGCATGTTCTAAGTATAGCTGTGAGCACACAAGGAGGAGCCAGTCTCTTTGGAAGATGTGTACACGTAGGGCTGAAGCTCATTGCATCTATGTGCCATTTTCAACAGAAAAAAAAAAGCAATCAGCCATTCATTAATCCAAAGATCATCGGTGGTTTGGGTGTGGTGTTCTTGTGCTGAAGGGCACTGCCCCATCACTTCCTCCGAAGTACATATAATGTCGCCTGGAAAGACCGAGACAGATGGGTGGGTTGAGTGCCAATTGAAGCCATTCACCCTTCCACAGCCAAATCAATACTATGAGTATCTTGAGCTCATTTTTATCTTGCATAGATTCAGGATTTTAAGTGCCAAAATGTTATGCAAATACCAAGGAATGGAAGAGGTGCTTGTGACTGGTATGGGGATACTTGAGAGCTCTATCTCCAGTAAATACAGCAAACTGTTGTGGTTCAATCATCAACACTGCTGGAGGACACCATGCTGCTGTACGCTATGATAGAACTCTGATGTGGTCATGTAGCCAACATTTGCTTCTCTCCGGGCTACCTCCGTGACAACCCTGCTTCAAATTAGCATCATCCAGACGAGCTTGAGGTGAGGTTGGCTAGAGCGGAATGCAGAGTCTACTATATCGCTGTGGGCGAGGGGGAACAAAAAACTACGGACAGCTGTAGGAGGGCAGGGGGTGGGTACAACACGAGGGAGCTGCAGAAGAAGGGTGGGGAGACCATATAGTGCCATGCACTCTTTAAGAGTGCATGACAAAAATTTTAAAGAAATTACCCGGAGCAGCGCATAGCCAGTGAAAATACACTGGCCGCAAACAGGAACCTGTGATAGGTCCACGCTCCACAGCAGAGAATGAAGCACCAGGAAAAATGCAGGACAAAGTGAACCGCTGCCAGGAAGCAAGAGGCATGACCAGTAAGAAGCTAGGAAATGAGAGTGAGGCGAATGTCAACCAATGGTAAGTATTGGTAAGTAATGGGGGGGGGGGCTCTAAGCCAGTTTTTAAGCTATTTTTATTAACAATAGATTTCACAGTCAACGCATGCTCGCTGTTCAGGCAAAACCTAAAAATGCTTGACCCAAGACAGAGCTTCTTGCCACTTTTTTCTTGAACAGTCAGTAATAAAAGATGTTAGGATATGTCTTATTATTAAAAGCACAGTTATCTTTACTGAGATCTTTTACCTGTTTGGAAGTTTTGCAATATGCAATAAGTTCGAGTCATGGGCTAATCTCCTGCAGGCAATCACACGCTTCGTTTGAATGTTGTAGATGTATATGCCCCTTCCAACAGCTGCAAACACTAACTGGGGAGAAATGTAAGGAGAAGTTTAAAAAAGGCATAAACCAAACAGCATACAGGTCTCTAAACAGAAAACCAACTACAACTAATTCAGGAAAAAACATTATGAACAAAGACGTGGGAAAGACAAATAATGATTCCAAATCGAAGTATTTATGTATAGTGTAAAAGTTATTTTTTGCTCTTGACATCCACAAAAAAGTTACACTAAATACTGACAGCATATTTATCAATCTGTTACAAAGGAGGACACCCTTTAATGGCATAAATTGAGGCATTATTTGCACAGAAAACACTACTAAGAAAAGGTTAATTGTAGTTTCCCTGAGCTGTGGTATGAGTCCCCCCCACCCCCACCAGCCTCCGGAAACGGGTGAAGGAAGATGCTTAGCTCTGAACTGGGACTGAGGGGATGAAGCAAAGGATCGCAAAGTGTCATAAAAAACGCTTATGGTAAGCAATTTCTTGACATAAATATCTGTGCATGTGGTCAATGTTGCCCTATCGCAATTTCTTGACATATCTTTGCATGTGGACATTTTCTTGTTCTATAATGCTACATACTGGGCACAGTAATGGAATTAATTCTCAGTTATTTCATCTCGCAGCGCTCTTCCCCAAATGTTTCGTAAGGTTATTTTAATTTCTCAAAACCTTTTTCCCCCTTCTGTTTCCATGTTGCGTAGCAGTAACGTTCACCCTCTTTGATCTGAAAGTGATCAGTACATCTTGATAGTGCAGGTGCAAAATGGGCCCTTTTAAGAGAGGCCTGGGGCAAACAAGAGTACAGCATCGCTGTATCTTTCCTCACTTATATTCGCGTCCTCCTGTGAAATCTGTAACCCTCCTGAAAAACAGTCCTGACATTCCTTCAAGCAAATGCATACTACCATTTTGAAACTGCATGCAAGCTGTGTTCACTTCCGGCATTGTCCCCCGTCCACACTTCCTGGCACCACCTCACCCTTACAGCTAACAGGGAATGTACCTCGATATGAGAAACGGTTTACTATCTAACTTCAAAAGGGTTGGCAGATGCCGAATCACACATTAGGATCGAAATACCTACTTTATTAAACATATTTTAGCTAGTGTTTACTACAAGCAGGTCTAGAGCTTCTGGTATGATGTGTTTACAACAAACACGTTTGTGGAAATAATGTCTTGGTGGTGGTATAGTGTGGCACCTTGGATTGGTGGGGAGCTCTTGCCAGTTCCGTAATGTTGATAGGACCTAGGAAACTGCCACATGGCTCGGTATTGGCTGTAGAAAAGCTGGCAAGTTGTTCATAGGCGGTAAGCTTGAGGGGATGCATGTATCTGTGGTTCAGTGTTTACCTGCTGCTCACCGTGCTTTAGGGCTGCGACAGTGACACAAGCACATGGACGCGGACTCTTTGCTAGGTGACTGCCACCATTGGTCTATTTCAATGAGCCAGCACCTAGGCAGAGGCAGTCAGTACACCCTGGTGATTCATATTTGTGGGATACGTTCTGATGAGTAGACTCTTCCTCTAAGGCAGGCTAAAGCTGACTGGATCATGCCTTGCAGCAGCTAAATTAGTGTGATTTGCCGCTGAGAGACAGTCCTACTCCTATATTCCTCCCTCTTGCTACTTCCAGCAATATAGCAATACGCCCAAGACACACACTGTGCTACCACCACGGGACACATGCCTACCTGCACTGCTCCTGGATACAGATCAGCATGGCTTCTACAACCCTTATGGTGGCCCAGCACAGCCGCCTATGGCCACTATCAGATCCCGAGGGTGACAAGTGAACCAGTACCGAGATGAGCGTATCTAACAGTGCACTGCTGATGCCATTGGCGTAACTTTTTAGTGATCTGGAGGGAAGCTTGTACAGCTACTGTCCATGCTATAGCTTGGGTATGTGTGTGCTTGCACTTGGGAAGCTTATACTTGTACTACCTGCGCTACACCCGTCGTGTGAGGATAGGGCATGTGTACTGCTGTTATCTGCATTACACTGGTTCACAGACAGACAGACAGCCAGATAGACAGATAGATAAAATGGCCTATCCTGCCATCAAATGGTTGTAGTGACAAACCTGGGGTCGAAGAACAAGTGGTCTGCGAACATTACCAGAACTTTTTCTTATTATTGCAATCTTTTTTTGTCCGTCGATGGCTGTATTGTTTGTTAACCTATTTCTTTCTTTTTTTAATTAGGCAATCTCTTATAATTGTTTCTATTATGCTTTCTGAGGAGGCCTACTGTCTGGAGGGTTAGTTAGTGCTGCTAGCATTTCGGCCGGTTCTGCCAGATCTTCTGTGATCCTGTTCCCTCTGTAAACCCTCATACATCCTGTGCCAGAATTCAGAGACCTCTCAACAAGCCGCAACCGTGTGTAAGAAGTCCGCATTTTGAGTTCCACATCTTCTGCACGCAGACACCTTTAAAGGTATATTTGGGCAAGCTTTTTCCTTGTGATGTAGGCTATGTGAAGATAATGGACGGCATTTAAAGGCTTTATTCCAGTCAGTGTCTGACAGTGGATCAGGGCGGTGTCCTGACCATCACTCAGGAGCCAAATCTACCGCCCCCCCTCTCTCGTGCACTAGCGTCCTGTATAAGTTTGAAATTCGTTTTTTGATGCCTGCCAACTCCAGGAGTGCTGTCGCGATAGTTATAAAGGCTCCTCTGGAATACTGTCCATCTCGCTCTTGTTGTGTGCCTGCTATCGTATTGAAGACGTTGTTTCCGGCGCCCCCAAACACCTCCTATGCCTCGACAAAAGTGAGGAATTTGTTGTTCAGATAAAGGCCTCCCACCGTTTCGCAGCTTCCCTCTCTTCATCTAACCATTGACATTTTTTTCTGTATACCTTTAAAGGGTTTAATCGACCACTGCATATTGGGAGTGAATGGCAGTTGCTCAACCACTGTTTTAAATACCTTTTCACATACTGTTCCCTCTTGTTGGATTATTTATGGGTTTGCATTGGAGCTGTGACCTAAATGGCAGATTTTCTGTTTGGCAAACCGAGCTAGACTACTTTCAGCCCTTGCTGATGGGATACAAGCTGGGGATCATTTAGTTCTAAGTTCACCTTAAAGACCTATTTTTCATCAGTCTTGCAATAAGATTTTCTTTGCTGCTCTCTGTCATAATCTTATCTTTTGCTGTGGTTCCCTATTACATTTTACAAAAAGGTGATGGATGGAATACTTGAATAAGTCTCAGCCACTCGGGCCGCATCCCAGTCCATCATTATTTTTGCACGCCATACACCTCAGTTTGGACCCAACTATTTGCACATCAGTCTTTACCATGCTCCAATTTGAATAGTCGATCCCGAACTGCCAAGCCAGGTCCTCTCTGAACCAGAACAGAAGCAACACAGGACTGCTATCGCCATTCTTATGGGTTCATCAGCCGTGTACAGCTTGGTTCCAGTGACACAGTGTGTACGGGACCCATGCCTAGGCACACTCAACCCACTTAGGGTGACATACCTTTTGTCCCCCTAAGTGGGACGGGTATGCCCAGACATGGGACCCATGCACACTGTCACTTGAACCAACCTATGCCCAGCGAAACTGTCCCTGGGTTGTTTGTGTAACAGTTCAGTGGGGACCTGGCTTGGCAGTTCTGGCTGGACTGTTTCAATTGGAGCAGGGTCAAGACTGATTTACGTATAGCTGAGCCCAAACTGAGGGGGCATGGTGTGCAAAAATAAAGCTGGACTGGGATGCTGCCGGAGTGATTGCCAGTGGCTGAGATTAATTCAAGCATTCCATCCATTACTTTTTGTATGCTTTACTATGTCACCCTACGTTGGTCGGGAATGACCAGACGTGGGTCAAGTGCATAATGTGTCACTAGAACCAAGTTATATCTGGCTAATAAGCCTCTAACAAGGGCAAAAACATTCCTGGGTTGCTTGTGTTCCGGCTCACGGAGGACCTGGCTTGGCAGTTCGGGTTGGACTGTTCCCATTGGAGCAGGCTCAAGACTGATCCGCATATAGCTGGATGCAAACTGAGGTGGCATGGCGTGCAAAATAAAGATTGACTGGAATGCTGCCTAAGTAATTACCATTGTCTGAGGTCAATTCAAGCATTCCATCCGTCTTTTTTTATATACTTTAGTGGTTCCCTTTTGGGCAAGAATTTCAGAGACTGTGCCTATGCATCGCCGCCGCCTGCACAGTGGTGCTGGAAGTCTTTAACTTTGGGGAAGTCAAAGCCTCACCCTGGGGCTAACACATCATTAAACGCCTTCACAGTCTTAGTATTAGACCAATGTTTAATGGCACGATGCACAACATGGACCGCTTGATGGAGGGACCTTGATGCTGAATACAAATATATACTAATTCTAAAATCCTGACAGGGTGAAATTATACTGAGAGCTTCGGATCAATTTGTTAAAACTATACAGTAATATATTACTTTGGTTGTTTAAAGGGAGCTTTGGCCACAGACTTTAATTCTGAAGAGGGACAAGATTAAGCACCTTTATTTTCTCATATCTGCCCTGAAGAAGTCCTTAGGGACGAAACGCGTTGGCTACGCTGTTCTTTTAAAAGAGAAGAAATTCAATAAAGAAAACCTGAAACCAGACCTGCTGAATGGATTGACAATTTTTATTGTAAATTATTGTATTTTGACCTTATGCTGTGGAGTGCTGTATCACAATGTTTTGTTTACAACCATGGCCATTGTCTTGATTTACTTTTCCAGGGAGTGGAACTCATACAAGTTTCTATTCCAATAATCCTGGATCTAAACGGATCACAGACTAAGTAATTTTGTCATATTATTGCTCTTCTGAAGGGACTTTACTGAGTCTATAAAACTTGTTATTCTCAGGTGGAATAATAGCTGAAAATTATTTATTTAGTTCATCCCTAAATCAGTCAGCCTCCCTTTTAACTCTTGAAATAAGAGTGCATTGTACTGCTTACGAAAGTTCACTTGAAAACCAGATGCGGCTCCTCCGCAATGGCGGAGGAGCGTTGCCTCACTCCTGTCAAGCAGTGCAGAAGCAAAAACATAAAATGATAATAACTTTTGGTTGTT
Source organism: Triturus cristatus (assembly GCF_964204655.1). Classification (NCBI taxonomy): domain Eukaryota; kingdom Metazoa; phylum Chordata; class Amphibia; order Caudata; family Salamandridae; genus Triturus; species Triturus cristatus. The sequence goes on along the minus strand of NC_140581.1, from coordinate 456,947,966 downwards.
ATCATTTTATGTTTGGCAGCTTTGTGGGTGGGCAGGATGGCGGGGCTGTTTTGCTCTGTGAGCAGGGCAGTGGAGGAGTGGTTTGCCCACTCCGAAAAGTGCGCAGTGACTGTTTGGTGAGCCCACTCAGCCTGCCCAAACTAGTCATGGGCACTCCCCTGTTCGCCATGCAGGTTACATTACAGCCTGCATGGAAAACATGTGCACCCCTCCAGCCTGCTCAGACTAATCGCAACGCTGCGATTGCAGTGCTGTGATTGGCTTAGGGGAGGGAGCCTGGCTGCCTGCTTCCTGTTCCTGAAATCGGAAGCAGGAGAGCAGGAGCAGCGACGCGGGACCGAATGGCGGCAAGGTAAGTGATTTTTATTTTATTCCATCCCTCCTGCAATCGCGACACCCCTCCTTTACCCCCCCCCACAAGTCATGCCGCCCGCTGCTGTTTGTATTGACTTCCTGGCGACTCACCCTGACTTCTCAGCGTTCCTTTTTGCTATCAGTGCAGCAACGTTCAGAAGAATGTCTCCTTGCAAGGCACAAGTAAATTACTGCTGTGTTTCTTCCGAATGAAAGCGTAGGTCTCATTCCCAGCAGGAGGGAACGTTTCAAAAGTAAAGAAAAAAGTGACTACGTGATTTTTATTTTATTTTTTCCCTCCTTCCCGCAATCATGACCACCCACAATCAGTACGCCTCATGCGAACCCCCTGGTCACCCCTCTACCCGCGAGACATGCCGGCCGCTACTGTTGAAAACGTTCCTAATATACAAATATCTAAAAAATATCCAAATGCTGACCAATTCTCAAAGAGGTGCATTTTTTTCCAGAGACCTTATCTGAAAAACAATATCTACTATGTAATCTTTAGTGTCTCACTTTGGTCTCACAAAACTGCCTTTATTCATAAACAGCACAGGGAATCTACAATTTTAACAGATGCACCCAAGAGTTTCATTTACAACTGTATTTAATATACCCCAATAAAGCAAAGGGAATATTTAACATTGTTAAGGCGTTTGAGGCCAGTGCAGGTACTATACAATCCTATGCCCTATACAATATCTCTATGATAGTCTCAACAAATACTTGGTTGATTGCCTTCTATTTGAAATCCATCAGGTTCACTGCCAAGCCAACACCATTACAAGTGGTCAACTGATGTTCAGAGGAAAAAAATGACTGATCTCGAAGTTTCAACAGACCACAGTTCTTATGAAAGTAAAGTTCTTCATTGGGTGTTTGCCCCACTAAACCCATAGAGCTCATTGGAGGAATGATTGCTTGTGTACTTTAAAAAAACTCTTCAATTTCTCATCAAAGTTTGGTGACCTATGTTCCAACTTTTGGAATGTGGACGTCTACCTTTCCAGATTGAAGTTGTCTGGTATCTATGAGGACATCAGCATTCTTCTCCAATGTCCAATCGAATTACAGACAAAATTACTGGAAAGATTTGTAACCCACCAACAGCAGGCCTTTCCACTAGATACAATGTCCTAAACACATTTCAAAATGGACTGAGAGTGATAGTTTTTCTGGCATTGTAGCAACTGTTGATGAGCTCTGTCTTGTGGTGGACCTTAACAGCATCTGCACCATCATTCTAGTGGATTTAAATACAGTGTATGGGCTAGTGCTTAAATGGGGGACAGGCTTTTAGCTGGCTGACTCTATTCCTTTCTAATGTGACTTCTATGATGTCAGAAATTATTGATAGAGTACCACAATGCTAATCATCGCAACCAATGTGTTTTAATATCCGAGTACGCTGTGTAGCTGAATAGATTCCTTAACAAGGCTTACATTAGTTTACATACAGGACAATAGGCAGATTTCCTTGAGAATTGATTCAGATGGTCTCACTGTGCCCTCTGTGTTGAAGAAATGTCCACTGGATTTGTGACAGTGGATGCAAAGTAACTCCTTTAAACTCAACAACAGCACCATAAAGGTTTTGGTAGTGGAAAACAGATCCCTATTGTCATCCTTTCCCGGCTAGACACCTTTGACCAATGCCCTAAGCTACCAAAATTAATCAGGAACCTGGGCATCCTGACGTTTTTTTGTGAAGCAACTCTTTATTGAACATTTTATCAATAACAATTGGAACTCATGCAGGACGTGAACCAAGAAGTATAAACAGCAACACCAGTCGAAATTCGTGGAGTGAGGTGACTAGAATTACAAAAAACAATTATGAGCAGAGATCCGTACAGAAGTGGAGGGAAAAGGGGTCATGGGCAGGGGCAGTTGGTAGCATCTTGACACCCTTCTTCGGCAACTGATCTCTCTGACAGAGTAGCAGTAGGGACGGTCAAGTGTGGGGCTCTTCGGAAAGATCAGAACATCAGGGAATAGATGGGATGGAAACCTAAGGTATGACATGGGGTGTCATCATATTAAGAAGAATCATGGCAATTGATGGAGCATCTTTAAGTAATAAGAAAAGAAAAAAATGGCAACAGATACTGAGGGGGAATAACAGGTGCAATAAAAGAGGGTATAGGACTGCATGACAGAGAAAATATAGGGCTTGAGGAGACATGGCTTGTGAGCAAGTGATGTTGCAGAGCTGGCGCGGGGGCGGTTCCATCTGTGTTCAACCCTGAAGGGGTTTTACAATTATCCCCTGATCATTCAATGGTGACTGATAGGTCATTAAGCTTATTTATGATGTGTTCATACCCAGCCATGACCATCATTTGCGTGAACCAGCCACAATATGTTGGCGCAATTGGTGGTTTCCAGAGCCTTAGTATGCAGAACATTGCAACACAAAGCACCCTTGAAAACCCATCTCCTCCAATGGGTGATTGCTCAGGAATGTCTGACATATGTAGCATAAATAAAGATGCTGAGAAAACAGTCTCTCAAAGAGGATGCCATCTGTGTCCAGAAGCTCACGAGGGAGGGCTAAAGGCATAAGACATATGGAATCTCACATCATGGCTGCAAACATCTCCAACTGTTCAAGTCTAGACTTCCATTAGTTGGGTGCAGTTTCTGTATGGACCAATGCCACTCATAGGTTTTTAAAATAGGTATATTTGTATCTTGCCTCTCTAAGTTCCCTATCGTAGCAACACAATGTTGGAACGATCTTCATTAGTGAACAGCATTTTTGGGCCTTCGGGGTTAAGACAGGAGCATCAACTGCAGTGCTGTACAATGTGGAGCAGACCCTTAAATTTGCCCCAAATCCTAAAGTAGTTTTTATAGGGAACTTGGGTGGGAAGTAAAAGGGGTCGCCCTGCTCAGACTTTATACAGTGTGAGAGTTGGTTTTGTTTCCATGCTTTGGGAAAATGGTAATCCAGATTCCTCATGCTGGTCTCTGAAATTGCAAAGCAGATAAGTCGTAGTTGAGCAAATGCACTCCTTCCCTTGATAATTAATCTGATTATTCAACTACAATGAATGAAGTGCGTGCGAACAGGTGCCGTGAAAACGCCTCGAATCACGGCTTTATGAAATCACAACTCTCTCAAAGGGCACATTTCCTCTGCACCCAACTGTCGTACTGCTAAAACGGAAATTATTCCTGAAATAGTTCCTTAAACTTTCAAAGTGTATTCTCGGTTCATCTGTCGTACTCCAGAGCCTCAAAGCATATAACTTCCTCTTTACATCACCACCACGGAGACAACATGTTTGTGCTGTAATAATTTATTCAACATTTTCAACTGCCGACCGTTGCCAATCCAGGCTTTTACAGAGGCATGTGAGGTCAAACATGTTTCAAAAGTGGGTTTAGAAAAGATATTTTTCCCAATGCATTTCGAATCTTTTTGATTCTTCGTCAGGGGTTAACTAAAATGAAAATAGAAAGAAAAGTTTAAACTAGCCGCTCACCCTCTCAAAGTAACAAAAGACACCTATCTCATTGCTGTACTTACACCCCCACCCGAACCCAACTCTGCTACAACCTATCAGTGTTGACTCTGAACAAAGAAAAACAAAAAATGTGCAACACAACATTATACTATCACGAAACCGTAACCCGCTGCATCCTCCCAACCAACTAATACCAAGAATTCTGTGCCACCCTTGTTGTTGAATACTATTTACCTTCTCAACGCCACAACCGGCAGCATAACCTCACTCCGCTTACTCTTCCCAAAGCTCACGCTCGTATTGTCTGCCACTCGAGCCGTTTTTCAAGTAAAAGCTCACCCACCTGTAACCAATCTCGTCCTGCTGAACTCCTCCCCCTCGTTAAGTGAAATACAAATCCCACAATACCCTACCCACGTATAACGAAACCAAAATTGACAAAATTCTACTCCACCCACCTAGTAAAACCAACGTGTGCAAAAATAATCTCTCAATGGGAATAAACTTGTTTGTGCGCTTCCGATTAACTACATATCGAAAACAAAAACAATATTTAACGTATCACATTAAAGAAAGGAAAACATTGGAGCAACAAAGTTTAAACTGTCCCTTCCTTCCGATGCCATTGTTAGTGATCTTTTCATTTGCTTGTTTGTTAAACTTTCCACTCTGGATTTTCATCTGTCCCCGTGATGATAATTATTTCTTAAACTTCATTTGAACTTTTGGGGTGCAAGCTCGTTTTGAGGCGTCAACATTGCAAAGCAGATAAGTCGTAGTTGAGCAAATGCACTCCTTCCCTTGATAATTAATCTGATTATTCAACTACAATGAATGAAGTGCGTGCGAACAGGTGCCGTGAAAACGCCTCGAATCACGGCTTTATGAAATCACAACTCTCTCAAAGGGCACTTTTCCTCTGCACCCAACTGTCGCACTGCTAAAACGGAAATTATTCCTGAAATAGTTCCTTAAACTTTCAAAGTGTATTCTCGGTTCATCTGTCGTACTCCAGAGCCTCAAAGCATATAACTTCCTCTTTACATCACCACCACGGAGACAACATGTTTGTGCTGTAATAATTTATTCAACATTTTCAACTGCCGACCGTTGCCAATCCAGGCTTTTACAGAGGCATGTGAGGTCAAACATGTTTCAAAAGTGGGTTTAGAAAAGATATTTTTCCCAATGCATTTCGAATCTTTTTGATTCTTCGTCAGGGGTTAACTAAAATGAAAATAGAAAGAAAAGTTTAAACTAGCCGCTCACCCTCTCAAACTTTGTTGCTCCAATGTTTTCCTTTCTTTAATGTGATACGTTAAATATTGTTTATGTTTTCGATATGTAGTTAATCGGAAGCGCACAAACAAGTTTATTCCCATTGAGAGATTATTTTTGCACACGTTGGTTTTACTAGGTGGGTGGAGTAGAATTTTGTCAATTTTGGTTTCGTTATACGTGGGTAGGGTATTGTGGGATTTGTATTTCACTTAACGAGGGGGAGGAGTTCAGCAGGACGAGATTGGTTACAGGTGGGTGAGCTTTTACTTGAAAAACGGCTCGAGTGGCAGACAATACGAGCGTGAGCTTTGGGAAGAGTAAGCGGAGTGAGGTTATGCTGCCGGTTGTGGCGTTGAGAAGGTAAATAGTATTCAACAACAAGGGTGGCACAGAATTCTTGGTATTAGTTGGTTGGGAGGATGCAGCGGGTTACGGTTTCGTGATAGTATAATGTTGTGTTGCACATTTTTTGTTTTTCTTTGTTCAGAGTCAACACTGATAGGTTGTAGCAGAGTTGGGTTCGGGTGGGGGTGTAAGTACAGCAATGAGATAGGTGTCTTTTGTTACTTTGAGAGGGTGAGCGGCTAGTTTAAACTTTTCTTTCTATTTTCATTTTAGTTAACCCCTGACGAAGAATCAAAAAGATTCGAAATGCATTGGGAAAAATATCTTTTCTAAACCCACTTTTGAAACATGTTTGACCTCACATGCCTCTGTAAAAGCCTGGATTGGCAACGGTCGGCAGTTGAAAATGTTGAATAAATTATTACAGCACAAACATGTTGTCTCCGTGGTGGTGATGTAAAGAGGAAGTTATATGCTTTGAGGCTCTGAAGTACGACAGATGAACCGAGAATACACTTTGAAAGTTTAAGGAACTATTTCAGGAATAATTTCCGTTTTAGCAGTGCGACAGTTGGGTGCAGAGGAAAAGTGCCCTTTGAGAGAGTTGTGATTTCATAAAGCCGTGATTCGAGGCGTTTTCACGGCACCTGTTCGCACGCACTTCATTCATTGTAGTTGAATAATCAGATTAATTATCAAGGGAAGGAGTGCATTTGCTCAACTACGACTTATCTGCTTTGCAATGTTGACGCCTCAAAACGAGCTTGCACCCCAAAAGTTCAAATGAAGTTTAAGAAATAATTATCATCACGGGGACAGATGAAAATCCAGAGTGGAAAGTTTAACAACCAAGCAAATGAAATGATCACTAACAATGGCATCGGAAGGAAGGGACAGTTTAAACTTTGTTGCTCCAATGTTTTCCTTTCTTTAATGTGATACGTTAAATATTGTTTATGTTTTCGATATGTAGTTAATCGGAAGCGCACAAACAAGTTTATTCCCATTGAGAGATTATTTTTGCACACGTTGGTTTTACTAGGTGGGTGGAGTAGAATTTTGTCAATTTTGGTTTCGTTATACGTGGGTAGGGTATTGTGGGATTTGTATTTCACTTAACGAGGGGGAGGAGTTCAGCAGGACGAGATTGGTTACAGGTGGGTGAGCTTTTACTTGAAAAACGGCTCGAGTGGCAGACAATACGAGCGTGAGCTTTGGGAAGAGTAAGCGGAGTGAGGTTATGCTGCCGGTTGTGGCGTTGAGAAGGTAAATAGTATTCAACAACAAGGGTGGCACAGAATTCTTGGTATTAGTTGGTTGGGAGGATGCAGCGGGTTACGGTTTCGTGATAGTATAATGTTGTGTTGCACATTTTTTGTTTTTCTTTGTTCAGAGTCAACACTGATAGGTTGTAGCAGAGTTGGGTTTGGGTGGGGGTGTAAGTACAGCAATGAGATAGGTGTCTTTTGTTACTTTGAGAGGGTGAGCGGCTAGTTTAAACTTCTCTTTCTATTTTCATTTTAGTTAACCCCTGACGAAGAATCAAAAAGATTCGAAATGCATTGGGAAAAATATCTTTTCTAAACCCACTTTTGAAACATGTTTGACCTCACATGCCTCTGTAAAAGCCTGGATTGGCAACGGTCGGCAGTTGAAAATGTTGAATAAATTATTACAGCACAAACATGTTGTCTCCGTGGTGGTGATGTAAAGAGGAAGTTATATGCTTTGAGGCTCTGGAGTACGACAGATGAACCGAGAATACACTTTGAAAGTTTAAGGAACTATTTCAGGAATAATTTCCGTTTTAGCAGTGCGACAGTTGGGTGCAGAGGAAAAGTGCCCTTTGAGAGAGTTGTGATTTCATAAAGCCGTGATTCGAGGCGTTTTCACGGCACCTGTTCGCACGCACTTCATTCATTGTAGTTGAATAATCAGATTAATTATCAAGGGAAGGAGTGCATTTGCTCAACTACGACTTATCTGCTTTGCAATGTTGACGCCTCAAAACGAGCTTGCACCCCAAAAGTTCAAATGAAGTTTAAGAAATAATTATCATCACGGGGACAGATGAAAATCCAGAGTGGAAAGTTTAACAACCAAGCAAATGAAATGATCACTAACAATGGCATCGGAAGGAAGGGACAGTTTAAACTTTGTTGCTCCAATGTTTTCCTTTCTTTAATGTGATACGTTAAATATTGTTTATGTTTTCGATATGTAGTTAATCGGAAGCGCACAAACAAGTTTATTCCCATTGAGAGATTATTTTTGCACACGTTGGTTTTACTAGGTGGGTGGAGTAGAATTTTGTCAATTTTGGTTTCGTTATACGTGGGTAGGGTATTGTGGGATTTGTATTTCACTTAACGAGGGGGAGGAGTTCAGCAGGACGAGATTGGTTACAGGTGGGTGAGCTTTTACTTGAAAAACGGCTCGAGTGGCAGACAATACGAGCGTGAGCTTTGGGAAGAGTAAGCGGAGTGAGGTTATGCTGCCGGTCGTGGCGTTGAGAAGGTAAATAGTATTCAACAACAAGGGTGGCACAGAATTCTTGGTATTAGTTGGTTGGGAGGATGCAGCGGGTTACGGTTTCGTGATAGTATAATGTTGTGTTGCACATTTTTTGTTTTTCTTTGTTCAGAGTCAACACTGATAGGTTGTAGCAGAGTTGGGTTCGGGTGGGGGTGTAAGTACAGCAATGAGATAGGTGTCTTTTGTTACTTTGAGAGGGTGAGCGGCTAGTTTAAACTTCTCTTTCTATTTTCATTTTAGTTAACCCCTGACGAAGAATCAAAAAGATTCGAAATGCATTGGGAAAAATATCTTTTCTAAACCCACTTTTGAAACATGTTTGACCTCACATGCCTCTGTAAAAGCCTGGATTGGCAACGGTCGGCAGTTGAAAATGTTGAATAAATTATTACAGCACAAACATGTTGTCTCCGTGGTGGTGATGTAAAGAGGAAGTTATATGCTTTGAGGCTCTGGAGTACGACAGATGAACCGAGAATACACTTTGAAAGTTTAAGGAACTATTTCAGGAATAATTTCCGTTTTAGCAGTGCGACAGTTGGGTGCAGAGGAAAAGTGCCCTTTGAGAGAGTTGTGATTTCATAAAGCCGTGATTCGAGGCGTTTTCACGGCACCTGTTCGCACGCACTTCATTCATTGTAGTTGAATAATCAGATTAATTATCAAGGGAAGGAGTGCATTTGCTCAACTACGACTTATCTGCTTTGCAATGTTGACGCCTCAAAACGAGCTTGCACCCCAAAAGTTCAAATGAAGTTTAAGAAATAATTATCATCACGGGGACAGATGAAAATCCAGAGTGGAAAGTTTAACAACCAAGCAAATGAAATGATCACTAACAATGGCATCGGAAGGAAGGGACAGTTTAAACTTTGTTGCTCCAATGTTTTCCTTTCTTTAATGTGATACGTTAAATATTGTTTATGTTTTCGATATGTAGTTAATCGGAAGCGCACAAACAAGTTTATTCCCATTGAGAGATTATTTTTGCACACGTTGGTTTTACTAGGTGGGTGGAGTAGAATTTTGTCAATTTTGGTTTCGTTATACGTGGGTAGGGTATTGTGGGATTTGTATTTCACTTAACGAGGGGGAGGAGTTCAGCAGGACGAGATTGGTTACAGGTGGGTGAGCTTTTACTTGAAAAACGGCTCGAGTGGCAGACAATACGAGCGTGAGCTTTGGGAAGAGTAAGCGGAGTGAGGTTATGCTGCCGGTTGTGGCGTTGAGAAGGTAAATAGTATTCAACAACAAGGGTGGCACAGAATTCTTGGTATTAGTTGGTTGGGAGGATGCAGCGGGTTACGGTTTCGTGATAGTATAATGTTGTGTTGCACATTTTTTGTTTTTCTTTGTTCAGAGTCAACACTGATAGGTTGTAGCAGAGTTGGGTTCGGGTGGGGGTGTAAGTACAGCAATGAGATAGGTGTCTTTTGTTACTTTGAGAGGGTGAGCGGCTAGTTTAAACTTTTCTTTCTATTTTCATTTTAGTTAACCCCTGACGAAGAATCAAAAAGATTCGAAATGCATTGGGAAAAATATCTTTTCTAAACCCACTTTTGAAACATGTTTGACCTCACATGCCTCTGTAAAAGCCTGGATTGGCAACGGTCGGCAGTTGAAAATGTTGAATAAATTATTACAGCACAAACATGTTGTCTCCGTGGTGGTGATGTAAAGAGGAAGTTATATGCTTTGAGGCTCTGGAGTACGACAGATGAACCGAGAATACACTTTGAAAGTTTAAGGAACTATTTCAGGAATAATTTCCGTTTTAGCAGTGCGACGGTTGGGTGCAGAGGAAAAGTGCCCTTTGAGAGAGTTGTGATTTCATAAAGCCGTGATTCGAGGCGTTTTCACGGCACCTGTTCGCACGCACTTCATTCATTGTAGTTGAATAATCAGATTAATTATCAAGGGAAGGAGTGCATTTGCTCAACTACGACTTATCTGCTTTGCAATGTTGACGCCTCAAAACGAGCTTGCACCCCAAAAGTTCAAATGAAGTTTAAGAAATAATTATCATCACGGGGACAGATGAAAATCCAGAGTGGAAAGTTTAACAACCAAGCAAATGAAATGATCACTAACAATGGCATCGGAAGGAAGGGACAGTTTAAACTTTGTTGCTCCAATGTTTTCCTTTCTTTAATGTGATACGTTAAATATTGTTTATGTTTTCGATATGTAGTTAATCGGAAGCGCACAAACAAGTTTATTCCCATTGAGAGATTATTTTTGCACACGTTGGTTTTACTAGGTGGGTGGAGTAGAATTTTGTCAATTTTGGTTTCGTTATACGTGGGTAGGGTATTGTGGGATTTGTATTTCACTTAACGAGGGGGAGGAGTTCAGCAGGACGAGATTGGTTACAGGTGGGTGAGCTTTTACTTGAAAAACGGCTCGAGTGGCAGACAATACGAGCGTGAGCTTTGGGAAGAGTAAGCGGAGTGAGGTTATGCTGCCGGTTGTGGCGTTGAGAAGGTAAATAGTATTCAACAACAAGGGTGGCACAGAATTCTTGGTATTAGTTGGTTGGGAGGATGCAGCGGGTTACGGTTTCGTGATAGTATAATGTTGTGTTGCACATTTTTTGTTTTTCTTTGTTCAGAGTCAACACTGATAGGTTGTAGCAGAGTTGGGTTCGGGTGGGGGTGTAAGTACAGCAATGAGATAGGTGTCTTTTGTTACTTTGAGAGGGTGAGCGGCTAGTTTAAACTTTTCTTTCTATTTTCATTTTAGTTAACCCCTGACGAAGAATCAAAAAGATTCGAAATGCATTGGGAAAAATATCTTTTCTAAACCCACTTTTGAAACATGTTTGACCTCACATGCCTCTGTAAAAGCCTGGATTGGCAACGGTCGGCAGTTGAAAATGTTGAATAAATTATTACAGCACAAACATGTTGTCTCCGTGGTGGTGATGTAAAGAGGAAGTTATATGCTTTGAGGCTCTGGAGTACGACAGATGAACCGAGAATACACTTTGAAAGTTTAAGGAACTATTTCAGGAATAATTTCCGTTTTAGCAGTGCGACAGTTGGGTGCAGAGGAAAAGTGCCCTTTGAGAGAGTTGTGGTCTCTGAAATTGGGCATCCTGATTAACAAGGAGCTTTCTCTGCACCCTCGCTTCCATATATGGTGCAGTAGGCAAGCTTTGTCATGAATAACTTTTCAACTTTACAAAGATTTTACTCTTTCTTACTGAATAAAATTGTAGCTAGGACAAGTCCGTCTTATGTCTCCCACAGTATATCCTAACGCAGCTACAGAGGTTAGAAATTCTGACAGCCTGATTATCTAATATGGGCACTAATCATAAAGGCAAATTCAGTCATAAAAGTAGGTTTACAGCCAAATGTACCTTCTTATGCCTGTCAAAAATTCACAAAGAAGCTTCTTGCAGGAGTAAATCCATTTAAGGGGTGAAGAACTCCGCTGCTAGCGCAGAGATCTCCACAGCCGTAAATTCTACTCCAGAGGTGGGGCGTGAGCATTCCAATTGTGATCTGCCTTGTAAGTCTAAGAGTGCCCACCCAAATGTACATTTGTGGGCATTCACAAACTCTAATGTTTCATGATTAAACCCAGTTTGAAAAGATTTCAAACTTTACTCTGGCACAGAGCTAGAATAACTCTCATTCCAAGGATTTGGTGGGCATTTAGGGAAACAGGTTCTTGAAGAGACACCATCTGAGTAGGTGCCAAAGACAACGGAGAGAAGCGCTGCCTCTATTACCCTTCCAACCGCCATGCTGCAGATGACAGATGACACTGTCTGACCACGTCTGTAGTACGAACTCAGAAGGTCCCAATGTATGGTTGCTTTTTGCTCTGCATGAGCGTGCGTCAGTCACCCCCCAATCCCCACCAACCTCACCCCCCCAGATTTGGACTATGCCCAGATGGCCGTTCCTTCAATTGAGAACAGAATTGTCATGCTGTGATGGAGGGATGGGCTTGGTGGGGCTGGCCTGGATGGCCTTACACATCAACACAGAGCTAGGTTCTAAAATTGTCTCACCCTCCTGTAGGAAAGTGTCCCCTTTTTGCATGGTTATCCGCCACTTTTTGCCTGACACATGATGCACTTTGAAATGGTGTGCCCTGGGTCCCTGCCAATCAGGTTCCTAGGGCCTGTGTTGCTTCCCAAAACTATACCTTTGTACTCACAATTGGCACATCTCTGGCCACAGGTAAGCCCCTTGTAAAAGGTACCATGGGTACCAAAGGCACTGTGCCTGGGAATGGCTTCTGAGGGCTGCAGCACCTATTGAGCCACCCTAAGAAGCTCCGCACCTTAACACCCACACACTGCCATTGCATGCTGCATGTTTTGGTGCAGAGAAAAGTGAAGAGTTGACATGGCACACATACCTGTGTATACTGTTGCACTTCCCCACTTGGAAGTGTCCCTCTGATGCACTGCCAGTGTCCAGTTGGACTGTTGAAAAGGATTTAATCAAACTTCAGATGCAAAGTTTCAATAAACGCCTTTTATTTTAGTCGGCTGAATTTCCTTTTTATATTATGAATTAATTGTATCATTCATGTGAAGACATTACGTTGGTTGCTAATGAAGCATTCAGAATAGGGTGAACTTCATTGGGATGAAGTACAGCCTATTCTGAATTTTTCATTTGGAACGAACGTAATGTCTTCACATGAATGATACAATGAATTCATGATATAAAAAGGAAATTCAACCGACTATAATAAAAAGCTTTTATTGAAACTTTGCATCTGAAGTTTGATTAAATTCTTTTCAACAGTCCAACTGGACACTGGCAGTGCATCAGAGGGACACTTCCAAATGGGGAAGTGCAACAGTGTGCATCTCATTTTTGCATCCCAGGCTCTTTGCACGCCCATAAAAACTTTCTAATTGGTCACTTAAAGCATTATCAAATCCGAGATTAACACGGAGTGCGGGATCCATAAGTTTTGGACACATACCTGTGTGCCATGCCTGCAATCCACTGCCTGGGGGCTAGGTAACTCACCTCTCTAGCAGGGTCCACTAGCCGTCAGGCGAGGGTACAGTGGCATGAGTCCTGTACCCCTACTGAGTCGAAGTCCATTCTTAGACATTCTATGTGTAGTAAAGCCATTAAAAGTATATGGTCTGGGAGTTGATCATTAATAACTCCACTGCTCCATAATGACTTAACTAAAACATGGGAAGTATGGTACTAAACATCTCTGCTCATTAAAGCCCCACTGATGCCAGTGTGGGATTTAATGTAAAATGCACTCAGAGGGCATCTTAGAGATGCCCCCTGAAAAACAAGCAACTCTGGTGTGGTTCCTGAATGGCTGCCTGCCATTTGCCACCACCAGACAGGTTTCTGGACCACCGGGTATAGGGCCTTTACTCTCTTGGTATAGAAACAAAGCCCATCCTGGGCAGTGGTGTCATTTCTCCTCCCCCAGGATGGGCTGGGTCCACAAAGGGGTTGCATGACAGGACTGCTGCCTTTGTAAGCTGTCCCTGCCTCTTGCTACTCCCTGTAACAAAATCCACCTGTCTCTTTGGTGCCACATAGTGCAGCGACAAATTACGGCAGTATTCTCATTATGTAAGAGCTCTTATAATAGCCTCTCTGATTTTGCCAGAGCGCATACCTCCCCCCCCCCCCCCCCTCAGGTGGGGGAGGCGAGGTGAAGCACACATCTCAGTTCCCTTAATCTTGAAGATGAGGGGACCCAGCCAATTAGAGAGAGGCTCATAATTGGGGGTGTACCCACCCCAAGGAAGAAATCCTTTGGTACCAACCAGCATACCCCTCTAAATGCCCCTAAATGTATTATTTAGAGACGACCCTGAACCTTGCTTCCAGAGATTCGAGGAAGAAAGAAGGACTGAAGGGCTGTGCTGACCCAGGCAGAAGACAACACCAACTGCTTTGATCCAATCAATCAATCACGACATTTGTAAAGCGCGCTACTCACCCGGAAGGGTCTCAAGGCGCTGGGGGGGGAGGGGTACGTTACTGCTCGAACAGCCAGGTCTTGAGCTGCTTCCTGAAGGAGAGATGGTCTTGGGTTAGCCGAAGGTGGATGGGGAGGAAGTTCCAAGTCTTGGCTGCCAGGTAGGAGAAGGATCTTCCTCCGGCGGTGGCTCTGCGGATGCGTGGTATGGTGGCGAGGGCGTGGCTGGTCGATCGTAGCTGGCGGGTGGGCGCGTAGAAGGTCATGCGGTCGTTGAGGTACTTGGGGCCCAGGTCGTGGAGAGACTTGTGTGCATGGGTGAGGAGTCTGAACGTGATTCTCATGCTGACGGGGAGCCAGTGCAGGTCTCTCAGGTGTCCGGTGATGTGGCTTTGTCGGGGGATGTCCAGGATGAGTCGTGCGGAGGCGTTCTGGATGCGTTGAAATCTTTTTTGAAGTTTGGCTGTGGTTCCGGCGTAGAGGTTGTTCCCGTAGTCCAGTCGGCTGGTGATGAGTGCCTGGGTAACGGTCTTCCTGGTTTCTGTGGGGATCCATCTGAAGATCTTGCGGAGCATGCGCAGGGTGTTGAAGCATGATGAGGAGACGGCGTTGACTTGTCTGGTCATCGAGAGGGAGGAGTCCAGGATGAAGCCCAGGTTGCGCGCGTGTTCCGTTGGTTTGGGAGTGGTGCCCAGGGCAGGGGGCCACCAGGAATCGTCCCAGGCGGAGAGGGATGATCCCAGGATGAGGACTTCCGTCTTGTCTGAATTCAGTTTCAGGCGGCTGTTCTTCATCCACTCGGCGACGTCTTTCATCCCTTCGTGTAGGCTGGCTCGGGCGGTGGCGGGGTCGTTGGTGAGGGAGAGGATCAGTTGGGTGTCGTCAGCGTAGGAGATGATGTTGAGGTTGTGTTGGCGTGCGATGGCTGCGAGGGGGCTCATGTAGACGTTGAAGAGGGTTGGGCTGAGTGATGATCCTTGTGGTACGCCGCAGATGACTTCGGTGGCCTCGGATCTGAACGGGGGAGGCGGACTCTCTGGGTTCTTCCGGCGAAGAACGAGATGATCCACTCCAGTGCCTTCTCTTGGATTCCGATGTTGCTGAGGCGCTGCACTAGGGTGCGGTGGCAGACAGTGTCGAACGCAGCAGAGAGGTCCAGGAGGATGAGGGCCGCTGTTTCCACGTTGTCGATCAGGGATCTGATGTCGTCGGTGGCTGCGATCAGGGCGGTCTCGGTGCTGTGGTTGGCCCGAAACCCAGACAACGAGGGGTCGAGGGATCCGTTCGTCTCGAGGAAGGCGGCAAGCTGTCTGTTGACGGTCTTCTCGATGACTTTGGCAGGAAAAGGAAGGAGCGAGATGGGACGGTAGTTCTTGAGGTCGGTGGGGTCCGCCGTTGGTTTCTTCAGGAGGGCGCTAAGCTCGGCGTGCTTCCAGCTCTCCGTGAAGGTGGCGGTGTGGAAGGAGGTGGTGTTGATGTCCTGGAGATGGGTTGCGATGATGGCGTCGGCCTTGTTGAAGACGTGGTGGGGGCAGGGGTCGGTGGGGGATCCAGAGTGGATGGTGTTCATCGTGCGGGTGGTGTCTTTGGTGCTGATCGGGGTCCAGTTGCAGAGGCTGGTGGTGGCGGGCGTTGGTTCGGTGGTAGGGTGCGTGGTCTGTGCGTCGAAGCTGTTGTGTATGTCGGCGATCTTGCGGTGGAAGAACGAGGCGAGTGAGTTGCAGAGGTCTTGCGAGGGAGTGATGTCGTTGTTGCCGGCGCTCGGGTTGGAGAACTCTTTGACGATGCTGAAGAGTTCCTTGCTGTCGTGGGCGTTGTTGTCCAGTCGTTCTTTGAGTGCTGTCTTCTTGGTGGCGCGGATCAGCTGATGGTGTTTGCGGGTGGCGTGCTTGAGGGCGGTCCTGTTGTCTGTGGTCTGGTCGAGCCGCCAGGCTTTCTGGAGGGTGCGGCAGTTCTTCTTGGAGTCCTTGAGTTCGTCGGTGAACCAGGGGGTTTTCTTGCTGCTGGTTCTGCTGGGAGGGTTCTTTAGTGGTGCGAGGTCATCGGCGCAGGCGGTCAGCCACTTGGTGAGGTTGCTGGCTGCTTCATTGGGGTCCGTTGTGCTGGTGGGAGGGTTCTGGCTGAGGGAGGCGGTGAGCTGCTCGGCGGTGATCTTGCTCCAGCTCCGGCGAGGAACCTGTTGCGGGTGGTGGTGAGTCGTGGTTCTTCTGAAGCTGAAGTGGACGCAGCTGTGGTCAGTCCAGTGGAGTCCGGTGGAGTGGCTGAAGGAGATGTGCTTGCTGGATGAGAAGACGGGGTCAAGCGTGTGGCCGGCGTAGTGGGTGGGGGTGTTCACCAGTTGCTTGAGTCCGAGGTTGGCGAGGTTGTCCAGCAGGGTGGTGGTGTTTCTGTCATTGTTGTTCTCCAGGTGGAAGTTGAGGTCCCCTAGGAGGATGTAGTCAACGGAGGGAAGGGCGTGCGGGCTGATGAAGTCTGCAATGTCTTCGCTGAATTGTGTGCGTGGTCCCTGGGGTCTGTAGGGTGCCTCTGAGGGTGGTCTTGGGGTCGGTGTGTATCTGGAAGTGGAGGTGTTCGGCGGCGGTGAAGGTTTCGTCGGAGTTGGTCGAGATGCGGATGGTGTTCTTGTGTACGATGGCGATGCCTCCTCCCGTCTGGTTGACGCGGTCCCTCCGGGTGATCTTGTATCCGTCCGGGATGGCTATGGCGATGTCGGGTGCTGTTCATCCAGGTTTCAGTGAGGAAGGCGACGTCTGGTGCTGTTGCGTCGAGCAGGTTCCAGAGTTCGACGGCGTGCCTGTGGACGGAGCGGGTGTTGAGCAGGATGCACTTGAGGTGGTTGTTGCTGGTGTCTGGCTTGGCGGGAGCGGTGCAGGTCCGGAGGCAGGTGAATTTGCAGTCTTGGCAGGTGAAGGGTCCGTGGGTGCGTCTCGGGGTGGCTCGGTAGCAGGCGGGGTTCCGGCCGGTGTTGAGTGCGTTGAGGGTGGTGGGGTCGTAAGTCCGTCGTGTTGGCTGGCGTTCTCGGGGGCCAGGGGTCCTGGCGCTGGGCGCGGTCCAGGCACGGACGGGCGCAGACGGGCTTGCCTTTGGCGCGCCTTCGGCGCACAATCGGCACGCCCGCTGCGCGTCAACGCTGCGCGTGGGCGTCATAAGTAAGGAGCCGGGAGGGTGGGTCAGCTGGGTGGCGGAAGTGGGGCGGCGAATGGGCTGGCGGGGGGCGGGGCCGCAGGGAGGCAGCGGCGGGAAAGACTGGGGCAGGCGGGCAGCTCAGCGGCGGCTGGGTCGCTCGGGAAGCGGCAGGCAGGCAGGCAGGAGAAGGCTGCAAGCGGCATCAGCAGGAGCAGGAGCTCTACCGGCCTGTCCTGACTCTGACCGGACTACAGCAGAAACCCCGGCGTGTCCGAGCAGCCCCCCACGGGTCCGGAGAACCTGCCCTTCACTAAAAACTTACAAGACGCTGTCTCCTGTGAGCAGCGGATTTGCTCAAAGACTCCAAGACCAGAACCCTGATCCAGCTGGCTCTGCACCCGACGCTCACAGCCCGACTTGTCCAACACCACGAGGAGGTCTCCCCAGCGATCCTGATCTGGTGATCCCCGACCTCCCTCATGCTTCAAGCCAACGTCTGCAGCCTCAACCTGAAGGGACCCCCGACTGCGACCGGAGCTGGTAAGAAGAACCAGATGCCAGAAGACACCCTATGCACCCAAAGCCCCACGGCCTTGGGTGGCCTAACTGACGGTGTCCAGGCATCCCCCAAGATCCCAACTTACTTCTCCAGCTGGTGATCGCCTTCAGGAAGCCTCCTTCCCTGAGCCTGTAGCATCTTTTCCGAACTGGAGATCTCCATTGAAATCCACAGGGTCCCCGACGTCACCTTGGCACTCTTCATCCGGCCGCACCGGTGCCGCTGGTGGTGCAGCTCCTGTGCCAATTGTTGGACTCTGCAAAGCTGATCCTAACTCCAGGAGCTTTGCTCCCACAGCCAAGTGGCTTGCTCACAAGCAGTCCCTGACCGAAGGCCCCCTTAGTCCCATTGGCCAACGTTGGGCCCCTGCACTCTGCACCCTGTCGCCCCAGTGCCGCTGGTGGTGCAACTGGGGTGCTAACTGGACCTGGGGAACCTTGGTCCTAACCCTCAAAACTCCTACTCCTAAATTGTTTACTTACCTGAAAATCGAAAACACTCTTTTTCCTATAGGAACCAATAGTACGAGTTTTGTTCCTAAAAAGTGTTGACCACCTGTTTTTGTATGAAAAGAAAGCAACTGTGTCTTAACTTACGAATTGTCGTACGTACCTGTAAGTGACAACACCCAGTGTGTGATATCTCGGCATATCACCTCAAATCCTGAAAGTAACTGAGAAGTAATCTAAGAGTAATCAAAAGTAACCTGACTGTATTTTAAACTCTTTTAAAAGTAACACAAACCTGTAAACGATTCCAATACAATCCACAATTGCATTTCTGTGTACAGCTTTGTATTTGAAAGCATTTTTTACTTACCTGTGCCAAGTCCTGCTTGGTTCTACAAAATAAAATATAAGTATATCTTTTTATACTTACCTAATTGGTCTGCGCTCAGTCTCTGAGTGTGCAGGGGTCTGGAATTTAATAAAATATCGACTTGTTCATAGGACAGGTTGCTTAAAAAATGTACGTGTCCTGTAACAAGATCCACTTGTCTCTTTGGTGTTACATAGTGCATCGACAAATTATGGCAGTATTCTCATTATATAAGAGCTCTTATAATAGCCTCTCTGATTTTGCCAGACCCCATACCATAGTAGGGCTTAAATACTAGCAATTTTCTTATTTTGCCACCTTTCTACAGATCTACATACTGGGGCTGGCGGTAGCGGTTAGCAATAGTTCCCTATGGTTGGAATGCCCTTTTGAGTCGGTGCAAACCTACTAACTTGAGTGTTTTATGGGTTTTCATCAGCTTGTCTCTAATATTTTGCCATACAGAGAAGGTTGGAAATTTACACCTGGCAAGGGCAGAAGTAAAACTTGCAGGGTTGGGGAAGAAAGTGGTTGGTGGAAATGTGAACTTGTCACTGCTCAACAGATTTTCGCAGGAGCAAATCTACACATTTAGATTTACTCATGCCTAAATGCAGCTCACAAATATTTTCAGGGAGTACGATTTCCTGACCTACTTCTGTAAATTCTTAGAAGTTGTAAATCTGCACTAAAGGAAGGACATTTACAATACGTGCACTTTTGTGATTTTCTGTAAGAATTGGACCCTATTTAGGGCTGGTGTTAACCAAGACCTTTAGTTTTTATTAAAATTGTATCTCTCTCTCTATCGCTCTGTCTACTGGCTGGCTTCACTGTGAGTGACCACATTTTCTTCTTTTTGGAAGGCATACCTGCACGTAAAGTAGTTTTGTTCATTACCAGGAACTAAGGGGCGGTGTGGTTTTTGAGCCCAAAAAATATTTTTGCTTTTTCCAATGTTTGTTATAATGATGAGCGCCTGGCAGCTTCCACAAAATAAATGTTTTACAATAAAACATGTCAAAACAAGACTCGAATTGACAAAAACAAAGGGCTGAATACCTATTGGCTTTGCCAGTGCTTGTTTATTTACAAGTTTCATTTAATTTAGTTGAACAGGTTACACTGATTTTCCATTATGAATATTTTTTGGAATTGCTAGCATGCAACAACACATTTCACTAAACGATGCTTCAAAGAAATGGTTCATAAAATGTTTCAGTAGTTTAGCAAATGTTTTTTTCCTTGTTGCATTTTTTACATTTTATTTTGAAAGCAAAGAATCATCAATCTTGCTTTCATGCTTTTGTATATATTTGCATCTACTCTGAGAGCATCTTGGAAGCATTATACATATCCTCATATTGTTAAACTTTGTAAATGTGAATACACATTTTTATACTGGAACCATTGTCAGTAGTGTAGTCCGAGCTTACAACTTTTTCTAAGAGCTCTCACCCTAATAAGAAAGGCTTCTTATTAATGAACAATAAATACAAGTTCAAACAGCATTAACGTATGCACGCAAATATTACCTTAACAGCAGACAATGCCCTTCCCTGATCCATAATGTGGTAGTGTAATCTGGAAGCCAAAGCGTTTGAGCTGCAGGGGGTGGGCCTACTTGTCCCGAGGACAAAATAAACATGAAAACTTGTCCTTGACCCCAAACAATATGTCCTAGGCATCGGGCTATAGGGATTCCACACCCCTGGAGTGTGTGCCATTAGCCTTGAGCGAGTGAATACAATAAATGCTTCACACACGCAATGGATAAACCTAACTGCTTGTTCACAGTACCACAAAGGGAGCTGTTTGACTAATTTAGCCTCTGCTATACCTCTGGGAACTCCCTGGACTCTGTGCACCCTATACCTTGCTGTGGTATAGTATATACAGAGCCATCTTCCTAAACTTTTTTCCCCACTTAATAGCAAGATGTGCCAGCTCTGCACAAGCTGATTGGGGTGGGTTGGCCACCCCCCTATTCTCCAGGTGAGCTGTTGTGTGCTGTGGCATAAGGACTGGAGGTCCCAACGAGTGGGAGTCTATGTTGTTTGTTTGGGCAGTTAGAGGTTACTCTGCCACCCTGGTATTGGGAGTTCTGTTCTTCGCTCTTATTGAGCCATGCAGTGTGATTGACACCAGCCCTTACCACTGTCTACCCCTACATTAGCGTGCTTCATGGATGCGCTTCAGTTCCCCCTGCCCAATCTCCACCAGTTATTTAGCGGTCAGTATAGCTCGATTGCAGTTTATAACATAGAATGTCCGGAGTATGGGGCCAGCGCTTAAGAGACATGCAGTACAACAGTACATTATGCGGAGGGACACCCCAGATAGCATTCCTCCAGGAAACCCACATACTTAAGGGAGAGGACATACGCTTACAAAAACAATGGTGGGGCCAATGCTACAGCAACGCATATTTGGGGTTTGCTTGTGGGGCCCTTATATGGGTGCCCTTTTTAAAAACTACTTATTTGTGCTTTTTCATAAGTAATACATTACATGTAACATTAGAGAAACAAAAACAACACAATCAGTGCATTGCAATACATACCTAACCCTATGTTACAAATTCTTGACATGTATCTCTGCCCATTCCATCTACACCTCCAGCACATCTTTATAATTGCAGTACATTTTGTAGCTTTATATCCCTTTCAGAATGTTACATTAGATACACCGTAACCAGGCCCCAAAAATCTTTTGGCTTGGATGAGTAAGTTGTTCACTGCAATAAACAATGTCTTTAAGTCATTGCACTTTTGTTGGAAACCTTTTGCTGCCCCAATACATTGCTACCAGTCTTTTGGCTAACAATGTAGGGACTGCAACCAGTTTAAAATTGCACAGCTTAAGTGACGTTACCAGTCCCAGCAGGCATAGCTGTGGCATACACTCAATCTGTTCCATCACCATTTCAGACAATGAAAGCGTCACCTGGTTTCAGAACTGGAGAACAGGCCCGGTGTATGAAGTCTGCCGCCTCTTTCTCACTTCTGCTACACCGGGAGTTATCCCAGGAGACCATACCCGTGAAGCTTCACTGGGGTGTAATATGTCTGCTGGAGATATTTAAAATGTATTATTCGTAAATTACTATTTGAGGTGAGTCGCCCTGTAAGCGCACAGCACGCCTTCCATTCCTCCAGAGAAATTGGCCTGTGCAACACTTCATTCCATCGATCTAAAGCCTTAAAGGTTGTCTGCTGGCTCTCTTTAAGGGATGTGTTGTACAGTCTAGTAATAATCCCCTTTCACGACTCATTCGACAGCAGCATCTGTAGCACCTTTAAGACTATCGGATCCTTGGGGAACCCAGGGTATAGGAACCTCATGGCTGCTCTTAATCTCGCATATATGAACCATAGCATTGCCGTATACTTTTTCTTCTCTGTAAGTGCCTCTAGCGGCAAAAAGTTCCCACCTATCTATAAATCCCCTAGCGTCCACACCCCGGCAGCCCCCAGGAGCGTCACAGCCCTCAGTTCATGTGTGACCGATATATCTGGGTGCGCAACCAAGGGCATGGCCGGTGCATATATGTAATCCATTTCTGCTCTGACCTGTAGTCCCGCCATACCTGTGAGATGCTATTTACCATATTGATCTCTGACCGATTTATCTCAGGACGAGTCTGTAGCACCATTGTGGTAAGTGGGAGCGGCTGCACATGATCTGCCTCTATCACCAGATGCGGCATGTATTTCTGTGGAAAGAACCAGTAATGCACACACTGGGCCTGCGCACATAAATAATAAAGATACATGTCCGGAGCCCCGAACCCACTCCTCTCATACAGCTGTATTAGCACCTCCCAGCTGAATCTCGGCTGCTTATCCACCCATGCCAGTGTTAGCATCCATGATCTAATAGTTTTAAACATGGTCTTGGTTAAAATTATGGGCATATTAACAAACATATATGGAAATGTGAGCAGTATCATAATTTTCATTATAGCAACACGATCTACCAGCGAGAGGGGTAGCATTATCCAACGAGTCACTTGATCAGCCAATTTTGTAACTGCTCTCCCATAATTCATACGGACTACTACATCCAGATCTCTGTCAACCCATATGCCTAAGTACTTAACCGGCTCCGAAGCCCAGGTCTAAGGGAACTCCAGATCATGTGGAGTGGTGCTTAGTGTGAGGGGAGCACCGTAGACTTATCCCAATTTATGCTTAGGCCTGAGTACCATGTGAATCGTACATACTCCTGTTTAGATGTGGTAAGTATTTCTCCGGCTCTCTGACACACAGCAGCATGTCATCCCCATACAAGGAGATAGCCAACGGCAGATTCCGGAACCTCAACGTCGTCTGAGCATACCTTTGCTTTATTATACATGCCACGCAAACAAATGATGGACGGAATGCTGAATAAATCATACATTCACCCCAGTCAAGAGATCTGGGTTAAATAAATTATTCTTTTGCTCACCATGCCACCTCAGTTTAGACCCAGCCATATGCAAATCAGTCTTGACCCTGTGCCTCATGGGAACAGTCCAGACCGAACTGCCAAGCCAGGTCGTCCCTGGACCGGAAACAAGCATCCTGGGACCGGTTTCTGGGTATTACCCTTCATCAGCCAGGCTAGCTTGAATCCAGTGGCACAGTGAGCAAGGGACCCACGTCTGGGCATACCTATCCCACTTAGGGTGAAAAGTGCTACGCAAAAAAATGATGGACGGGTATGCCCAGACGTGGGTCCCGTGTTCTCCATGTCACTGGAGTCAAGCTATCCTGGCTGGTGAGGGCAGAAAGCCCGAACCGGTCTTAGGATGCTTGTGTCCAGTCCAGGGAGGACCTGGCCTGGCAGTTCGAGCTGGACTGTTCCTATTGGGCGCAGGGTCAAGACTGATCTGCATATGGCTGGGTCCAAACTGGAATGCCATGGTGAGCAAAAAACGATGGATTTAGGCCCAGATCTCTTTTCTGGGGTGAATGTATGACATTGTTCTGCATTCTGTCCATTAATTGTTCTTTTTGCATTTGTCACCCAGAGTGGGACGGGTATGCCCTGACGTGGGTCCCGTGCTCTCCATGCCACTGGAATCAAGCTATCCTGGCTGATGAGGGCTGAAAGCCCGAAACTGGTCCTAGGATGCTCGTTTCCTGTCCAGGGAGGATCTGGCCTGGCAGTTCGGGCTGGACTGTTCCCATTGGGCGCAGGGTCAAGACTGATTTGCATATGGCTGGGTCCAAACTGGAATGGCATGGTGAGCAAAAAAACGATGGATTTAAGTTGAGATCTCTGTTCTGGGGTGAATGTATGACATTGTTCTGCATTCTGTCCATTAATTGTTCTTTTTGCATTTATTATACATGCCAGAGGCTCTATGAGCAGGGAGAACAACATCGGGGAAATAGGGCAACCTTGCCTAGTAACTCTGCAGATTTCAATAGGCTCCACCATGGCCTGGTTAATTCTGATCCTTGCTACTGGGGCTGTGTACAACAGGCGTATCCACGGAAAGAACGCCTGCGGCATCCCCATCCGCTGTAAAATCGCAAACATATATCTCCTCTGTATAGAGTCAAAAGCCTTGGCGGCGTCGAGCAGCACCACTGCAGCCTTCATCTCTGGATCTAGGTGATGGAGCACCACAAATAACGTTTGTAAATTATGAGATGTGGATCTCTTGGAAACAAAGCCAGACTGATCCAGCAAAACCAGGTTTGGCACCAAGGGTTGGAGTCTTGTGGGGATCACCTTGGCCAAAATCTTAGTGTCAATGTTAATAAGGGAGAGAGGCCTATAGGACTTGCATCTACATGGGTCCTTATCCAGTTTCAATAGCGTGACCAGCATAGCTTCCCTAAGCGTGGAGGGCAGCACTCCCTTCTCGTATGCTTCGTCAAACACCTCTAACAGGTGCAGAGCCAAGCTTTCCACATATATTTTATAAAATTCACTCTACAGTCCATTGGCACTGGCTGCCTTCCCACATGGTAGTGTCATGATGGCCTCCCTCTCATCCTCAACATCACTTCTTGTGTTAGATACTCCCTTTCGCCAAGTGACAGCCAGCCTAGAGCCACATCATCTAGATAGGCAGCAATCTCAGACTCGGAGGCTGACTCTCATGCCCCATAGAGCTGGGCATAGAAGCTTTCAAAAACCTTAAGGATTTACGGTGTCGTGTGATGTTTTACTGAATGCTATATGTGCCTGTGATTTTGGTTCCGCTAATTTAGAGGCCAATGCACCCCTGTCTACCCCCTTCCCTGTATACCCTCGCCTTCCACCTCCTGTATTATGTTTCGCCTCCTGTTCAGCTGTTTCCCTGTGTTCTATGATCAGTGCCTGTATCTGAGTAAGTGTGTCCTGGCTAGGTCGCCTTTCATAGATACATTCAAGGACCCGGACCTTAATTTCTATGTTCAGCACCATGTTTTGCAGAGCTTTCAGCACCCCAGCCTGTATCCCACCCCCCCCCCCCCCCCCCAATGGCTACTTTGAACGCTTCCCATATCGTCCCAGTGCTATCTACGGACCCTTTGTTTTCCAGAAAGAAGCGAGTAATGGCGGTTTTATACTACTCTTACTGGATCGAATAGCGACGAGGCCTGCAACCTCCATTGAAACGGGGGTCTAGTATATGTGAGTATGTTTAGTTCCAGCAGGACAGGTGCATGATCAGATAGCGTCCTGGCCAAGTGTGTTACCTCAACTACCCAATTGCAGACCTCTTTTGACACAAGCCAGTAATCTAGGCCAGACCAGGTGCCATGTACAGCAGAGACATACGTCGCTTCTTTAAATTTAGGGTTCCAAGCTCTCCTAATATCCACCAGCCCTTCTGCATCCATCAGCGCATGCACAGTTTTTGCTGCTTGCTTCCCATGCCAGTCTGTACTGGCTGATCTATCACATCGTGGATCCAGGTAAACATTTAAATCCCCACCCCAGATTACCGCCATGGGAGGTAGTAAGAGGAAACGTCTCTATATCATACTATAAAATTCGAGGTCGTCAGTATTTGGACCATATGTGTTCACCAGTGCCACCTTCATGCCTGCCAGGGAACCCTGAACCAGCAAGAATCTGCCCTGCTCGTCCGTCTCTATATGTAGTAGTGTGAATTGTGTCCCTTTTTTTACCAGCAGCAACACACCCCTGGCATACGAAGAGTATGTCGAAGCCACCCTCACCGCAGCCCATCTGTGTTCGATATTACCACCTGTTACCTTTGTGTGGTGAGTCTCTTGTATCAGTGCAACAAGCACCCTTGTCTATCGAGTATGCCAATACCCGGTTTATTTTTTGAGAGGTAATCAGACCTTAAACATTCCATGTTAGAAATTTAGTCGAGCCCCTACGTTCCATCTTTCCCTTTATATTTTCTGTGCTTCCATCTGGGTGTGACCTTCCTCCTATTGGGCACCCAAAACCATTGAGTTGTGCATAGCATGCAATGCTCCTGCTTCCCAACACAAACTGTGAAACCCCCCTCCCACTTCGGCAACCCCAATTTGCCAAAGCCATCCCTAGACAACAAAAACATATACAAAAAATGAACAGATACAATCATCCTTCACTGGGGTTTACCCTTCGGGGGACACCAGCGCCCCTAATCCCACCCAGTGAACGAGTGTGGCCAAGTAACATGTGTGAAAAGAGGTATTCCAAATCTGTTTATGTGCGGTCCCATTACCACCACAAGCTTTCTATGTAAGCCAGCGACCTAAGTGCCCTCTCCACTATTAGTCAAGTCAAGAGTACATATATTGCGCACGAATCACTCTTCCGAGTCTCATGGCACTTGCAGACAGCTCTGAAGAGAACCAAAGACTAGTTTCCAAAGAGCCAGGTCTTAAGCTTCTTGCGGAGATCAGCTGTGGTCTGACATGTTGCGGAGGTGGTAAGGCATTTTGTTCCAAGATGCTGGGGCCAGAAAAGAAAAGGCACGGCCCCCCTGTTTTGCAGTGTGAATTTTAAGGGGGTAAGCAGAGCAGAATCACTAGAGCGCAGAGCCCTGGAGGGTCGATACCATCGAAGCTTTGGCAACCAATATTTTGGACCGCTACCATACATTTGCTTACGAGTTAAACATAAAGTTTTAAAGAGTGTTCGTTTTCTCACTGGGAGCCAGTGAAGGGTGCTTAAGCAGGATGACGACGGGGTTCTGTA
Organism: Triturus cristatus; assembly: GCF_964204655.1. Classification (NCBI taxonomy): domain Eukaryota; kingdom Metazoa; phylum Chordata; class Amphibia; order Caudata; family Salamandridae; genus Triturus; species Triturus cristatus. Next base: position 456,921,392 of record NC_140581.1, on the reverse strand, counting down.
TGGGCGGTCAAGGACCAGCCTGGCGGCCGTGTTTTGAAGAACCTGGAGTCTGTTTAAAAGATCAGAATTAATTGATAGCAAAAGAGCGTTGCCATAATCCATTCTATTGATAATTAGACCTTGTTATAAGGGTCTGTGGGCCTAGAAGGGAAGCCATTTAAAAACCTTGCGAAGGCTCCGCATGACCCCAAAGCAGGTGCAGATAACATGATTCACATGCCCCCTCATGGACAAGTAGTTGTCCATGTAGAATCCTAAGTTTCGGACCACGTTCCTATGGGGAGGACACGGACCAAGCCTGGACGGCCACCAGTCCTGCGTCCAGTGGTCTGGAGATGGTTAGATATCATCCATTTGTCCACGTGGATCAAACAGTCTTTAAAACGTTGCTTAGTTTCACAAGGATACGGGCCAAAAGAGACCAAAATCTGTGTATCATTCGCGTAGGATATGACATCAAAGCCATATTGTCTGATCACTGCAGCTAGAGGGGTCATGTAAAGATTAAAAAGGGTGGGGCTCAAGATGGAGCCCTGGGGAACACCCGTCTTTACTGGACGCTCGCTGGAGGTGATGTTTCCCATCTGGACGATAGTTTTGCGATCACTCAGGTAGCTGCTGAACCATTTCAAGGCCTGCCCCCTGACACCAACCTCCCAAAGTCGTTGTTCGAGAATATGATGGGAGATGGTGTCGAAGGCAGCCGACAGGTCGAGCAGAATGAGGATAACTGACTGATGTTTGTCTAGAGCTAGTCTGATATTGTCACTGACCTCAATCAGAGCAGTCTCCGTGCTGTGTGCTGCTCTGAAACCGGATTGAGAGGGATCTAAAAGTCCATGGCTTTCAAGGTGGCTCACCAGCTGTTTGTTTACCAGGGACTCCAGTACTTTCCCAAAATAGGGTAATAAAGAGATTGTTCGGTAATTCAAAAGTACCTCCGGGTCTGCCGATGGCTTCTTTAAAATTGGTCTGATTCTGGCTGTCTTCCAACATAACGGGAAGTCGGATTCTGCCAAGGGCTTATTGAATACGTTGACCAGTCCAGTTAATACTGTAGGAGCCAAAATAGGGAAAAACTTAGAAGGGAAAGGATCATCTGGAGAGCCGGATTTTATTTTTATCATAGCCTCGGTGACAGACTTAAGGTCGCATTCCTTGAAATCATGTAAAAATTCACACGAATCAAGTGGAGGACAGGAAAGTTCTTCAATATAGATGTGGTCTGGGGAAGTGGGGAAGGTCCGATGAATGTTCATGATTTTTTCCTCAAAAAATTCTGATATGGAGTCCGTCCACTTTTGAGAGACGGATACAGTAGGTTCGTTAGTAGAAGTAGTGAACTCTTTGAGGATATGATATAATTCCTTTGAGGAGTTTTCTGCCTTATTGATCCTATTTGCTAAGTACAATTTTTTGGCTAATTTTATTTCGAGCATATAACCATGATGCCGCTTCTTGTAGTTTTCGCCGTCTACGGGATTTATTGTTTTCCTCCACAGCTCTTCTGCAGTACGACATAGACTTTTAGTAGTCTTTAGTTGGTCAGTGAACCAAGGAGAGGGTCTGTTCTTGGACCTAATATTCTGTACCGGGGCAATTAGGTAAAGTGTAGTTAAAATAGCGTTATTTAATTGTAGAGTGTCATGATTGACACTAGCTGCAGGGTTTAGGGAGTTAAAACAGAAATTATCTTTAAATAACGGTGAAGTTACTTTACGCCAAGGCCTGCGTGATACAAAATCACTGTCCGAGTTAGGTTTCTTTTTAGGTATGGACGGAATGGTAAATTTCAATAAAAAATGATCAGTCCATAATAGCGGCTCAGGGGTTTCAATGACCATTTCCAATACATTTGTAAAGAGAAGATCAAGCGTATGGCCAGCGAAGTGGGTAGGCCCAGTCACCATTTGGGCAAGACTAAGGGTACTCATATTTGAAAGCAGTTTGTCAGTGTCAGGATTAGCAGGCAGTTCCGCATGATGGTTAAAATCTCCAATAAGGAGGAAATTGTCAGAGGCTAAAAAATGCGGGGCAATGATTTCAACTAGCTGGTCAGAGAAGTCACCCTTTATACCAGGGGGTCGATAGACCAGGGCTCCTCTCCCAGATCCATTTAAGAGACCAGTGATCTTAAAAGTACAGAATTCTATCTTACTACATGATACATTTTCCAAAACACCAATAGTTAAAACACATTTATAAGCAATTAGTAGACCGCCCCCTCTTTTCTCCTTTCTATCAATACGAATAGTTTTATATTCGGGTGGGAGGGCCACTTGCAAGTCCGGACAGGCGTGTTACTGTAGCCAGGTTTCAGTAATGAAACTGATGTCTGGATCAATTTGATCCAGTAAGTCGCATATCTCCAAAGAATGTTTAGAGACGGAGCGGGCATTAAAACAGATTGCTTTCAGTGAAGTAGAGGGAGCTTTGCGTTTCCTCAAAACCCTGGGACTAACAGGTGCAGTTGGGTTAATTAAGACAGATATACGCCTAATTTCTGGGCACTGAGGCAGATCTATTTTATGTGTACCAGAGCATTTGGTAGAAGAGACATTTAAGTCTTTTAATTGGGTGTTTGAATATTGAATAAGACCCATTTTCCATATAGTCAAAGGGAGATTACCCCGGAATGCAAATGAAAACAGGTAGGCGGACTATGTCAAGGGCGCGACCACAAACTATCAGAGTTTCTGGCCGCTGGCTGTGGCCAGGCGCGGACGGGCGCATACGGTCTTGCATTTGGCGCGCCTTCCGCTGCGCGCATCCGCGCCCTGCTAAAATAGGAAGATTTATAAAAAGACTAGAAAGCGACCATGGACTTCCGCCAGGACCGGAAGTTGTGCTAGCCCCAAAACGACCCTCCGTGCAATCGGCACACGCCGTGACAGACCGGGGACTGGGGCAGTATCTTTTGGAAGGCTTGTGACCAGTAGGGCTGTAATATTTCTTGAAACACAATTTAAAATAAGTGGATTAAAATACAAAACATTTAAAATAAGTGCAGGATAAGCGATAGTGCAAAGTATAGCGGTGTCAGAAGCAAGGATGCAGGAACGGAGCAGCAGCCGTTAGAGTCAGGACCCTGGATAGACTATGGGCCCAAAGATCTCTTTCAGCATCTTCTCAACATACATCTCGAGCCGACCTGTGTTCGTAGACTCAGGCAGCCCAGTAATACATAAATTATTGCGGCGGGAACTCGCCTCCAATTTCTCATTCTTGGCCTGTATTACAACTAGCACCTTTTCCATGTTTAAAAATTTGGCGGAGACATCTTACAGCCCGTCTTCCGTAGTGGAAATGCGCTGCTCTGCTTCCCACAGCCTGGCACCCTGCTAATCTAATTTTGCTGCCACATGGTCCATCCTCAAATTTAGTGCATTTATTTTGCCATCAATGGATTGCAGACTGGACTGCATTGCCAGCAGAGTCACCTCTCGCCCGAGGCAACCTTCTCCTGGAGCTCTGGCTCAGAATCAGATAAGGCGCCGTGTTGATTTTTCACAAGCCTGCATGTCTCAAAGGTTAGGCGCGCCTGCTGTTTGTCTGTTTTCCCCATGGCCGTGAGACAGTGAAGTGTCAAACACCCCCAAAGTCAGTATTATGAAGCACAGACTGCCGGGTCACTTAGAGTATTTACTGGCCTGTTATCCACGTCGTCACCATGCCTTCATTCATGTAGCCTGCAATCCCGTGTGGTGCTGTGACCGCTCACTGCTGCTTTTAATTTCCACTGCTTTCCAGTTTGGGCGCTCCTAATTGTTACTGGTGCGCGTTCATCCGCCGCCTTCACTGCCAGGCTCATTTCACCGCACCGGGGCCCGGGCCTCTTCAGCAAGCTCACCCGGTCCGGCGCCTCCTGCTGTCTAGCATCTGCTGCTCCGTCAATGTCTGCAGCGCCCGCCAGAAAGCACGGACCCGCCGTTCTTTTCTGTGCCCCCCGGTCTCATGCAGAGGTCGCCGCCTCTCTTTTCAGGTCACTTTCGGCAGGATGACAAGACGGCAACAGAAACCCTGAAGTTCCTCTGGCCGCACACGCACAACGGTTCTTGCAGAGGCCGCCGTTCCTCCCCGAAGGGGGGGGGGGAGAGGCTCAGGGGCCGGCGCCATAACCCGCGCCGAAGGTGGCGAGAAGGAACCGGTTCTGGGCGCCCCCGGCGACCGGAAGCGGCAAACAGTAGCCCCTCCTGCCCACGCGCTGGCCTCGCGGCTATCACCCCCCCCCCCGCAGCCAATGGGGGGGCGAGGCAGGATGCAAACCCCCCAATGGGGGGGCATGCCCGATCGGCGGGAAAAGAAAAATGAGGAATATAAGGGACCGCTCTCCCAGGGAGCTCCTAACTTCGGGGAGCAGGGAGAGCGGCGCACCGACGTGTTTTCTGCAAATGGTTTTGCTGCCTGGACGAAGATAAGGGACGAAGTACTGCCGGACGACGAAGCGCTGCCTGGACGAACTACGGAACGGTGACCAGGCATAAGAGTCCAGGACTGGGGTGACTCGGCGCGCCCCCCTCCCCTCCCGAGTGGCGAGATCCCCGGGAGAGATCCTCGTGGTGTGCCGTTTGGCTTGAGGTGAGCCGCGAACAGCGAGCGGAGGGAAGCATTGCCAGCGTCGGACGTGGAAGGTGATGCCCCCTCTACCACGAGCAACAAGCGGACCACAAGCGGTGTTCCCCTGGGGCGACCCGGTGTCCTCCCAGGCCAAGCAACCACGCACTGTTTCCCGGAGCAGTCCCAGGGCCCCCGAGCAACCCGGAGAAAAGAGGGAGGAGCTTACCGCTACACCGGAGTCCTGTTCAACAACGGGACAGGCAGCCTGAGGACACGCACGGTTGCGGAGCAGCTCCTTCTTCCGGCATCACCGCTAGCGCGCTGGGTCGCTGGTGCACCCTGCGTCTGAACGAACGCGCCGGAAAGATTTAAGGGGCCAAGGGTCACGTACAGCGGCAGGCCTTGTTTGTATCGCGCGCACCATGCGCCCCTCCCCCTTTAAGAGCCTGAGCAGCAGGCAGAAGCTACAGATCGGTGGCTTGGGGGCAGAAAACTCGATACCCGGCCCGGAGGTGCTTTGGAAAAGTGGATCATCTATAATATAGTACATCATTTTGGTGCATAATCGAGCGGCAGCACCCCGCCAACAGCAATGGCAGAAGGGCAGCCGGAAGAAATTGCCGAGCTCCTCAAGCGCATCAGGGAAGCAGCTGAGGTACACGGCAGGGAGTGGCTGAAGCCACATCTGGGCCTCGAGGGAGAAGAAAGTGCAGAGGCGTAGGCATCGGATGACGCTGACCCACCATCGCCAAAAAAGCTGAAGACGGCAGCGCCAGAGACTGCCACACCAGGGCTGGCTCAGAGGAAGGTTCTCAGGAGAAAGCCGCAAAAGAGGAACCCACCTTCGGGGGGCGCACCGACAGGCGACAGCGGCGGAGACCCCAGCAGAGCGATAGGCGGTGAGCATATTGCGACTATTGTGCAGGAATGTGTGAAATCAATGGCGCCCTTATTGCTAAAAGGTTTGGGGCAGGGTTCCGGGGAAACCCTGACACAGCGCGCAGATGACACGCCCGGCTTGCCATGGCACTTGATAGATCCCGGGTGGGCACGGCAAGCTAGACTGCAAGGACAAGGTGGGCAGAGTAGCCAGGGTGAGGCGGGGTCACCCTTGGCGGCATGGGGATACACGGGCGGCGTAAGCGCCCCAGCAAGCGAGTTTCAGGCCGCAGAAGGCTACAGCAGGCCATCCCCTGGCCCTGCGTCCTTGACCACAAGGGCTACGGGCTTGGCAAGTCTTATCCCGGTGGCGGTTAAAGAAAGGATATGGCAGAAAGAGTTTATAGATATTTTTTCCTTGCTGGAGGTTCAAATGGAGGGGTTGGACCTCACAGCCTGTGAAAGGAAGGAGGAAGACAAGAGGGAGAGGCGCGGCGCCAGGAAGGAGCGAAACTTTGATAATTGGTTGGATGCATTCAGAATTATGGCATGCATCATTGTAGAGAAATTCCCGCGCTGCGCAGCAGATTTATGGCTATACGAATCTAATATTCATTGGGCCCAGAGACAATTCCCAGGTGATGCATGGCTAGAGTATGACAAAGGTTTTAGGTTGAAGATGCAGAGGCATCCAGAGATGGAATGGAACGAGGAGGATGTCTCTGGGTTCATACATAAGATGCTAGTGGCCAAAGAGGTAAAAGCCTGGGCAGGAAAGAGTGACCAGTCCTTTCGGAGCTCCTATAGAGGGAAGGGGAAGGCGTTCCACAGGCCCAAGTTTGGCGGGGGGAAACCGAACCCATCTAATGGCCCGCCGGCAATTTGCTGGAGATTTGATGCCGGAGAGTGCACGTGGGGTGCAGCATGTAAGTTCCTGCACGCATGTTCCAATTGCGGGGGCGGGCACCCGTCAGCTGGGTGTCGAGGCAAGCAGGATCAGAAGAGGGACAAAAAGGACAAGAAAAGTAAACAGTGATGGGGAGCTGCGGGGTCTGGAGGATTGCCAGTTAGCCAGGTCCCCAATTAACATACATCAGCTGCGTAAATTGGCAAATAAATACCACAACAGAGCAGACGCAGTAACATTAGTCAAAGGTTTTGAAGAAGGTTTTGTTATACCGTTCAGTGGCACACCTCCCCTGGGGGGGGCAGAGAACTTGAAATCCACTAGACAGCACCCAGGGGTGGTCACCAAGAAATTGGCGAAGGAGAAGTCATTAGGCAGGATAGAGGGCCCCCTACCGCTGCACCTGCAAAAAGGCCTGGTGATCTCCCCCCTGGGGGTCGTGCCCAAAAGGGAGCCAGGACAATTCCGGCTCATACACCACCTCTCTTTCCCTGAGGGATCTTCAGTGAACGATGGCCTAAGCCCAGAGGCATGCTCGGTGAACTATGCATCCGTGGACGACGCTATTGATATGGTAAAAATGGCAGGGCGGGGGGCACCAATGGCAAAAGCAGACATAGAGTCCGCTTTTCGTCTGTTACCTGTCCACCGCTCCAGTTTTCATCTGTTGGGTTTCCAGTGGGAAGGGAACCTATATATTGACAAAGCCATGCCCATGGGCTGCGCCATATCATGCGCATACTTTGAGATGTTCGCCACATTTGTAGAATGGGCACTGCATGAGAGACACCCAAAAGGGGGGAAGCTCCATTACCTGGATGACTTCATGTTTACGGGTCCCCCCCAGTCACCAATCTGTGGGAGCACGTTGGCAGCGTTTGAAGAGCTGGCAGGGGCGCTAGGGATTCCCCTGGCCCCAGATAAAACAGTGGGCCCTTCCTCACAGCTCACATTCCTAGGCATAGAGTTGGACTCCGTGGCCGGAACGGCTAGGCTCCCTCAAGACAAGGTAGAGGACTTTAGGGAGGAAGTGCGAGGCCTGTGCGGTAAGAGCAAAGCAACGCTCAGGGAGCTACAAAGGCTAATTGGGAAGCTCAACTTCGCTGCCAGGGTTATACCAGTGGGTAGGGTGTTCGCAAGGCGACTCATGCAGTTGACAGCAGGCCTCACACATCAGCACCATCACGTACGGTTGGGAACAGGGGTAAAGCAAGACCTATGTATGTGGGATCAATTTCTCGCGGACTTCAATGGCGTCCTCATATGGAGGGAAGGCTGGGTAACAGCCAAGCAGCAGATGCTAGACAGCAGGAGGCGCCGGACCGGGTGAGCTTGCTGAAGAGGCCCGGGCCCCGGTGCGGTGAAATGAGCCTGGCAGTGAAGGCGGCGGATGAACGCGCACCAGTAACAATTAGGAGCCCCAAACTGGAAAGCAGTGGAAATTGAAAGCAGCAGTGAGCGGTCACAGCACCACACGGGATTGCAGGCTACATGAATGAAGGCAAGTCGCATATCTCCAAAGAATGTTTAGAGACGGAGCGGGCATTAAAACAGATTGCTTTCAGTGAAGTAGAGGGAGCTTTGCATTTCCTCAAAACCCTGGGACTAACAGGTGCAGTTGGGTTAATTAAGACAGATATACGCCTAATTTCTGGGCACTGAGGCAGATCTATTTTATGTGTACCAGAGCATTTGGTAGAAGAGACATTTAAGTCTTTTAATTGGGTGTTTGAATATTGAATAAGACCCATTTTCCATATAGTCAAAGGGAGATTACCCCGGAATGCAAATGGAAAACAGGTAGGCCGACTATGTCAAGGGCGCGACCACAAACTATCAGAGTTTCTGGCCGCTGGCTGTGGCCAGGCGCGGACGGGCGCATACGGTCTTGCATTTGGCGCGCCTTCCGCTGCGCGCATCCGCGCCCTGCTAAAATAGGAAGATTTATAAAAAGACTAGAAAGCGACCCTGGACTTCCGCCAGGACCGGAAGTTGTGCTAGCCCCAAAACGACCCTCCGTGCAATCGGCACACACCGTGACAGACCGGGGACTGGGGCAGTATCTTTTGGAAGGCTTGTGACCAGTAGGGCTGTAATATTTCTTGAAACACAATTTAAAATAAGTGGATTAAAATACAAAACATTTAAAATAAGTGCAGGATAAGCGATAGTGCAAAGTATAGCGGTGTCAGAAGCAAGGATGCAGGAACGGAGCAGCAGCCGTTAGAGTCAGGACCCTGGATAGACTATGGGCCCAAAGATCTCTTTCAGCATCTTCTCAACATACATCTCGAGCCGACCTGTGTTCGTAGACTCAGGCAGCCCAGTAATACATAAATTATTGCGGCGGGACCTCGCCTCCAATTTCTCATTCGTGGCCTGTATTACAACTAGCACCTTTTCCATGTTTAAAAATTTGGCGGAGACATCTTACAGCCCGTCTTCCGTAGTGGAAATGCGCTGCTCTGCTTCCCACAGCCTGGCACCCTGCTAATCTAATTTTGCTGCCACATGGTCCATCCTCAAATTTAGTGCATCTATTTTGCCATCAATGGATTGCAGACTGGACTGCATTGCCAGCAGAGTCACCTCTCGCCCCGAGGCAACCTTCTCCTGGAGCTCTGGCTCAGAATCAGATGAGGCGCCGTGTTGATTTTTCACAAGCCTGCATGTCTCAAAGGTTAGGCGCGCCTGCTGTTTGTCTGTTTTCCCCATGGCCGTGAAACAGTGAAGTGTCAAACACCCCCAAAGTCAGTATTATGAAGCACAGACTGCCGGGTCACTTAGAGTATTTACTGGCCTGTTATCCACGTCGTCACCATGCCTTCATTCATGTAGCCTGCAATCCCGTGTGGTGCTGTGACCGCTCACTGCTGCTTTTAATTTCCACTGCTTTCCAGTTTGGGCGCTCCTAATTGTTACTGGTGCGCGTTCATCCGCCGCCTTCACTGCCAGGCTCATTTCACCGCACCGGGGCCCGGGCCTCTTCAGCAAGCTCACCCGGTCCGGCGCCTCCTGCTGTCTAGCATCTGCTGCTCCGTCAATGTCTGCAGCGCCCGCCAGAAAGCACGGACCCGCCGTTCTTTTCTGTGCCCCCGGTCTCATGCAGAGGTCGCCGCCTCTCTTTTCAGGTCACTTTCGGCAGGATGACAAGACGCCAACAGAAACCCTGAAGTTCCTCTGGCCGCACACGCACAACGGTTCTTTTACCTTCACCGGGCGCAGACAGCAGCCATTTTCTCCATCACTGCATGTGTAGGCTACGGCTCTGCTCCGCGCTCCATCTTTTGTTTACTCGCCCTTTTAGTCCCGCAGTATACCGATGACCAGGCACTGTCTTTTCACTCCCGGATAGCCCTCCAGGACAAGGATAATTGTCAGATCGTAGTTCTTGGCTGGCACAGCAGCACTAGAGCACGGCCATCTTTCCATGGGCTCTATAGCGCCCACTCCCCCGGCCCTCAGTGCTCTTTAAGAGCACGGTAACAGAAATAGATTCTGAAGGACGTTATGTCTTTGAGGGGAGACAAATGTGATGCTGCAAACATTTTTGGCGTGCCTTTCCACCATATTGATGGGCACATTATATACCCTGAATCATAGGATTAATTGTGCGCTGAACCCCCAATTGGACGGATCATATTCCCCCCACCCCTGCCAACCTCCCCAGTAGTGGCCGCTGCGACTTACCTGCCCCTGTGGCTTGCACATTGGTCCCTAGTGGATAGTTGGCACGTACTGTACCCAGACACTAGGGAGTACTCTTACTAATCATGGTCGTATGAGCTTTATGTGCAGCTCGACCGCATTCCATGCCACCCAGCTGAAGGTTACAGGTGCTGAGTATCTAGGAAATACTCTGTCGGACTACAGTCCACTCCAGCTCCAACTATCGTGGGGGGATCCACTACCTCCAGTACCGACCTGGCGATTACAACCCATTGCACTGGAGGAACTGGTATTCAGGAACTCGACTAGCACTGTACTGTCAGACTACCTAACAGACAACTGGGGCACTGCTACTACTAGACTGACAGACTGGGAAGCAGTGAAGGTGGTGCTGCGCGGTCATTGCATACATACAATGGTGGGCGCAAGAGCTACCCTACACCCTGATCTGTTCCAGACAGAGGTCTTGATGGGAAGCCTTTGAGGCCACAGCGCAAGACGACCCGGCATGCTGACAGCGATAACCTGGGTCACTTGTTGACATGGTAACTGAAGACCACCATAACTGCGATACGAGTAGCCCTGACTCAACTTTCCACTAGCCAAATGGACATACATACTTGGACATTAACATTTAGCACACGAATCGTGACCTCATTGATGGTAACCTCACGAAAGCTGCTGCCTCCCTCCGGCAGCAGATTGCGTTCTAGTGTACACTCCCGCTTTTGGGCCAGGATCCAGTGTCCCTATCAAAAATGCTGATACTCCCTTGCCTCTTGCATTATTTTTTAATAATCTCCCAGTAAATGTCCCACCAAGCACCTTTTGAACACTTCCTGCAATGCTGGGGGGCTTCCTATGGAACAAGGGAAGGCACAGAATAGCGCTGTTCAAGATGCAGCTCCCTGTGGACAAGGGGGGCCCCAAATTTTTAACATTATTACTTGGCGGCGCAACTGCAGTTGCCCACCCACTGAATGGTGGGATGGTACATGGAGGAACTGGGTATGGCATCCAGGCCCCATTCACAGAGGATTGTGCGAGAAGCTTTCCTCCCGCAAGGGGTGATCCCAAACACGCCAGCGGCCTATTGCAAGTGGCCCACAGTAGCTTTCAGAGGAGATTATGCTTCATGCCGAATATGCCTTAATATGCACCTGGGATCCGTTCAAGTTCTATCTGACCTTTCAGTGAGCTGCTCAGTGAGGAGGGTGTGATGCAGTCGGAGGTGGTTGGGGTGGGAACCCTGGGAAATCTGTTCCAAGATGGTGCACTGGCCCCTTTTGAGAAGCTGAGGGATGACCGGGACCTCCGGGCAGGGCACTTTCTGGACTATGGCCAGTTGTTGGCCGAAATTGAATGACTGTGGAACATCACAGACACATAACCTGACCGCACTCACTCATACAGACAATGCAAACTACATGTGAAGGGCGTCGATTGATAACATGGCTGACATAGGCCCTTTCACATCTACCACAGGATCGCTTCATAACACTTAGCAGGGCCTGGGAGGAGGATATTCGCCGGAAATTGACACAGAAGGAATGGTATTGGGCCCTCTTACACCCACTAAAGGTCTCCTGTAACACCTGCACATACAAGACAAGGTTAAACACAGGGCTTACCTCACCCCTGCGAGACTCCATAGGATCTTTTCTAGATCTGCATTGACTGGCTCACAGTGCATGGAGCCTGAGGCTTGTTCTGGAGCTGCCTGTTACTCAGGGACCTATGGCTCAAGGTCTGGAGTAGAGTGGTGGTGAGTAGAGTGGTGTTGGGTTGAGTGGTGTAGAGTAGAGTGGCACAGAGTGAAGTGGTGCGGAATGGCGTAGAGAGGCATTGTGTGGAGTAGAGTAGCATAAAGTGGGATGCCGTAATGTGGCATTGTGTCAAGTGGAGTGACGCAGAATAGAGTTGGTGGTGTAAAGTACAGTGGCACAGAATGGGACAGAGTGGCTTGGAGTGGTGTAGAGTGGAGTGGCATAGAGTAGTGTAGAGTAGAGTAGAGTGGCATAGAATAGAGTGGAGTGGCATAGAGAACCATAGAATGAGAATATAGGGAGGGGAGTGGAGAGCCACAGAGTAACGTACATTGAAGTGGCGTAGATTGGAATGGCGTGGCGTAGAGTTGAGTGGTATAGGGCAAAAAGGCATGAAGTAAAGTGGTGTAAAGTAGAGTGGCTTAGAGTGGAGTAGAGATGCATGGGCTAGAGTGGTGCTGGGTAGAGTGGCATAAAGTAGAGTGGTGTAATCTTGAGTGGAGTGGCATAGAGTAGAGTGACAGAGTGGTGTGGCATAGAGTGGCCTACGGTCGCAGAGCAGAGCTGAGTGGCGTAGCGTGCCACAGAATGGCACTGTTAGACTTGGGGGTCTCTAGTTGGCACAGGTATGCACTTGTGACAAATAGGGACACTCTCCTCTAGTCAGGGTAAGGGGGTACACTCCTAAAATGACCCCTGCTCACCCCCTTGGTAGCTTGGCACGAGCAGACAGGCTTAACTCAGAGGCAGTTTGTAAAGCATTTGTGAACACATACAGTAACCAAGTGACAACACTACAGATGGACAACACACAGGTTTTATATAAAAAATAAGTATTTTTTATATAGATTTACCACAAGACCATTAAACAACAAAAATACACAATACTGCTACTTTCGACGGTAGAATTTTGCTTAGTTCTCTCAAGTTCTTAAATGCGACACTTTAAGTCAATGTACCTTTTAGATGCGACACGCAGGGCAACGAAAGTGTTGCAACGATGTTGATGCGATGAAGTTTTTGGTGCAAAGAAATATAGACGTGAAGATCTTCCAGATGTGGCACGCTTCTCCGATTTTGCGAGAAGACTCGACTCGATGCGTCAGCTGCAGCGGCGACACCCTTTACACGATGCGACGACAGCGGCCTTGGCAGCGGCACTCTTCTCCGACATTTGCGAGACGCTTCCGCTCGACGCGATGTTGCAGCGGCGACACCCCTTTACGCGATGCGACGACAGCAGCTCCGACGGCGGCACGCTTCTCCGTGGATGCGAGGCGCTTTTCTTGATGCGGTGCAATGCGACAACTACGATGGCTGCGATGGCGACACGCTTCTTCCTCGATGCGAGACTCTTCTCTTGATGTGGTGCAATGCGTCAGCTACGATGACTGCGATGGCGACACGCTTCTTCAGCGTTGCGAGACACTTCCTGGATGATGCGAGATGCTTCGGCTTGATGCTGCAACGGCGACACACTTTACGAGATGCAACGACAACAGCTCCGACGGCGGCACACTTCTCCTTCTTGAGTCGCGCTTCCAGCTCCTTGCGACACGCAGTCCCTCTGAAGGCCCAACAACAGCAGCAGGGACTTCCAAAGAACTCTAGGGAGCTGGGGGGTGAAGTCTGTTGTTCCTGAGACTTCAGCAGGAGGCAAGCTCTTTTCAAAGCCCTTGGAGATCCTTCACAAGTTGAGAAAAAGTACACACAAAGTTCCTTCCTCCTCTCTTTGGCAGTAAGGCAACCACTGCAGGCCAATCCCCCAGTTTCAGGGATAGTTTCCTCCTCAGCTTCTTCTGGTTCCTCCCTCAGCAGAGGTTCTTCTTGTTTTCCCAAAGTGATCTAAGTTCTTGGGATCAGGGTCCCAATATTTATACCCAGAAATCCTTTGTCCTCTGAAGGCAGAGGGGCCTTTGCCCAGTCCAAACCAGTTCCTGAGCACTCTGTTTACCAGACCTCTCCTTTCCTTTCACAGTGCAGGGCAGAAACATTAGACGCCCCACAGGAGGTGGAGCCAGCATTGTAGGAGGCAAGTACAGCACTGGAGCACTTTGTTGACAGGATTCCTTCTCTTCATTCGCTGTGCAGGGCAGAGACATCAGCCGCTCCCCAGGAGGTGGAGCCAGCATTGTGGAAGGCAAGCACAGCCCTATTCAGCTCCCAGGTGCAACTCCTCTCACCCATCTGGATGCAGATCTCTCTATTCACCATTGGGACACCTCACCCTGTCTCCTGGAATTCCCCAGCCCTGTCACTCAAACTCCAGACAAAGGAATACACACAGCCTAGCAGAGGCAGGTTTGAAAGGTTAGACAAGAAAATGCCTACTTTCTAAAAGTGGCATTTTCAAACACAGAATGTTAAAACCAACTTTACTAAAAGATGTATTTTATCATCCTGAGTTCAGGTATACAAAATTCGATTTTCTACCATGTTCCCTGAGTCAGTTAGGATTATAAAATGTAATACCCAAACTGCCCATTCTGGCCTATGGAGACCAGGTAGCCTTGCAATAGTGAAAAACGAAAATGGCTGTAACTCACTATTAGAACATGCCACACACACCAGGGCATGTCCTACCTTATCCTTACAATGCACCCGGCCCTTGGGCCTACCATAGGGGTGTCTGATATGAAGGAAAGGGAAGGTTTAGGGACTGGCAAGTGGGTGCACTTGCCCAGTCAGCATGACAGTACCAGACTGCACGCAGGCTCTGCAATGGCAGACCTTAGACACATGTTTACAGGCTGCTTCTGTGGGTGGCACAACCAGTGCTGCAAGCCCACCAGCAGTATTTGGATTACAAGCTCTGGGCACTCCTGGTGCACTGTACTAGGGTCTGACAGGTAAACCAAACTAACCAATCATGGAATCACAAATCATACATGAATTTACAATAGGGAGCACTTGCACTGTGGCACTGGACAGCAGTGGCACAGTGCCCTGAGCAGCTAACACCAGCAAAAACATACATGAGGCACAAAGAAAAATGGAAGGGAGACTCACGCCAATGTGCCGGGTCTAACAGGCACTGTTTGGAGTGGAGTAGCATATAATAGAATGGCGTAGAGTAGAGAGGACTGGTATAGAGTGGAATGGAGTTGCGCAGAGTAGAGTCAAGTGGTGTAGAGTAGGATGGGATAGAGTGTAGTGTAGTGGCTTAGAGTAGAGTTGAGTTGCATAGAGTAGAGTCGAGAGGCATAGAGTAGGAAGGGATACAGTGGCGAGGTGTAGAATGGAGTGGCATAAAGCAGAGTGGCACAGCATAGATTGAAGTGACGCAAAATGGTAGAGTTGAGCTGCGTGGAGTGGAGTGGCCAAGAGTGGCATAGAGTGGAGTAGAGTGGAGTAGAGTGAAGTGGCGTAGAGTGGCGTGGCTGAGAGCAGTGTGATATGAAGTGGCATAGAGTGGCACAGAGTGGAGCAGAGTAGTGTAGAGTGGAATGGAGTGGCGTAGAGTAAAGAGTAAAGTGTCATGGCATAGTGTAGAGTGGCGTGGGGTGGAGTGGCGTGGAGTGGAGTGGCATGGTATAGAATGGTGGTGAGTGGCAGAGAAGCTTAGAGTGGAGTGCTGTAGAGTAGAGAGGAGTGGAGTGGCATACAGAGGAGTGCCATACAGTAGAGTGGTGTAGAGGAGCATTGTGAGGAGCGGAGTGGCCCTGATTGGGGTGGCATAGAGTAGAGTGGCGTGGAATGGTGTGGAGTGGTGTTGAGTGGAGTGGCGTAGAGTAGCATGGAGTAGAGTGGCATAGGTAGAGTGGCATAGAGTAGAGTGCCACAGAGTAGAGTGCCATAGAGTAGAGTGGTGCAGAGTGGCATAGGGTGGAGTGGCGTAGAGTAGTGCATTGCAAAAAGTAGAGGAAGAACACATATATTTAGTACATGCTCCAGGGAGGAACTAACAGAAGAATAGAAGGGACGCCTATGGGAGATAAGCAATCGAAACATTGCAAATGAGAGTGACAACGAAAAAATACTAACGGTATGCTGTGGGGTGGTTGCAAGCCCACTGAATTGTAAACAATACGTCTCACAGCACAGCACATGTGCTGTGTAGGTGAGACCTAAAAAGCATTAGTTTGATTTAACTCTTTATCCCCTCCCACCCACTACCCTCTTAACAGTCTTCAGCCATTTTGGTTTGTAAGAAGAATTTCAGGAAGTACCAACAAACGCAGAACGTCAAACTGATCAATCACAGCCTTAGCAGAAATCAAGAGGGAAAAACTTTAAAGATCACACCTTCTCTCACAGCACGTTTGGCTGTCAGCAAAATAGCTAAAGAAAAAGCGACACACGTGACATATTTTTAATGCTTGCCAAGATTGCTGCTTGCATGTTCTAACTGTGGGAAATATTCCGTTTTTTTTGTAGGTGAACATTTGCTTGCTGCACTTAAATCATTTTAAGAATCTGTAGCAAATATAAAGGATAAATAATAAAACGAATCAAGAGGTGCCACTACCTGCTGGTTAATAAGCAGCCTGGGCACGCAGTACATTTCGATG
Organism: Triturus cristatus; assembly: GCF_964204655.1. Lineage (NCBI taxonomy): Eukaryota > Metazoa > Chordata > Amphibia > Caudata > Salamandridae > Triturus > Triturus cristatus. Next base: position 456,905,103 of record NC_140581.1, on the reverse strand, counting down.
CACTTATCAGTGTAGTTGGGCACACTAATATAAAGCAGAAATGTGTGTGAAAGGACATGAGAGGAAGGTTAGTCAAAATGAGGTTATTATAATGTAGGCATAAATGCTATAGGATGGGACTTGCATGAAATTTACTTTAACTGGATTCAGCTGAGTTATTGCACATCAGCAACTTGAAAGACAATATTTGGCAAAGCCAATAGGTCATTGGGTCAACCCACTGCTAATCACTGGTTGGCTTTCTTGACAATATCATTTGTTTACAATTACTCATTGGCTTTCCTTCCACTTCTTGTGCTTCTTGTGTATTCCTGATGACATCAGGGCTGTATATCTAGTGCAGGGCTGGACTGGCCATTTAACCCACTGGGCATTTCCCTGGGGTGTTAGGGTTAGGGAGCAGAGCCACTGAAGTCCAATTAAAGGATTGCTGCTGCCTCCCAAAGTTACTTTCTCCAGCTTCCAGAAGTTAATTACAGCAGGCAGAGTGAGAGCTTTCTGCTGTGAGAGGCCAATCAGGGAGAAGACAGAAAGGAGGGAAGGAGAAAGATAGAGATTGGATGAATGAAAAGAGACAGACAGAGGGGAAGAAAGGAGTGGGGCTGATTTCAACTTTTTCGTGAAGGCTATTTTTGATTTAGTAATCACTAGGAGGTAACTGTTCCTAATAGGAAAAAGAAAAGCGAAGCATTACAGTTTGGTAGCTGGAAAAGACTCATGAGTGAATATAACTCACAGTAGAGGTTGGATACCGATGAAAGTGGGGGGAATTCCTCCTTTAGGAAAAAGTGCCCACACACACCCATGCGGGTTTCATGCTTCATCATCGGGCTTTTGCTCCTCGTGGAGGTGGCGCTGCTGTTCCCCACGGGCACCGCGAGAGGGGTCTTTGTTGGAGATCTTTTTAGGAGTGACGCCACAGTTGTTAGTGCAGGTATGTGAGTCAAGAAGCTAAGTGAGTGAATTAAAATTACCCCCTAGGTACCCAGAACCAAAACTTTATTCACCGTGGCCTCAGTTGTATATCTGAGAAATCTTTACATTTCTCAGCAACTACTGAGTGGATTTACACCATTTAACAAAAAGGCTGCTTTCTGGACTAAGAGCTACCTCTCTGCCAAATTTGGTGTAATTCCGTTCCGCAGTTCGGGCTGTAGCCGTGTCTAAAGTTTCCTATGGAAATTAATATGGAGAAAAATCGTCTTTGGACCCCCCCCATTTTTCTCCCCGAAATATTCAAGACAGCAGCTGAAGTGACTGACTCATTAGTTTTGGAAATTTCACAAGGATTCGTCAAACTACGCCAAAGTTATTGACAAATGAAAAAACGCTCTTCCTAAGGTAACTACATGATAACTATAACTATCAACTGGCGACCTCCAGTAGATATATATTTATATATAGTATGTACTATACATATATCTAGTATAGGTGATTGTCTGATGTATTAATTTATGCATATATAGGTGGGTGCTTTCAGACTCTCTTCATGTTTTGGTGTTGAAAAAAATCATAAATGTAATAAACGCTCTGGTTTTCACAGTAGGGACAGCGCACACATGTTTATTGATTACTGGTTATTATTCATTGCATAGACTACTGGGTAGGATCTAGAGACATCAGATGTTTTATTCTACGATTTGGATTTAGTTTTTTGTCAATTATTCCTTAAGGAGCACAGGCTTGTTGTCCTAGCAGATAACCTGATGCAAGGACTAGACAATACCAGAAGGGGTCACAGCTGGCTAGACTTCATACCCCACACTTAGGAGTAGCATGTCACTCATATTAAGTAAAACTATTGATGAGATTGCACTACCTTGCAACAGAACTACTGACAAGTGTTCTGATTTAACTTTAGTAGAATCCTGTATTTGATTGCATGCAGCCTTGAGGTGGCCCAGCATAAAGTACTTGCATTTCCCTACTGTTAAAGAACAAGGCACAAGGACTTAGACATATGAAAGTGACAAAGCTGAGTTGTACGGAAGTACTATAAAAAATAGTAGTGATTTCATGCCAGACAGCACGTGAATGATACAGACAGAAGATATTCTCTGGTTGGCTTGGATAATTGAAAGGTGATCCCTATGCCCTCCTGTCACCGGTCGGTCCTTGAAATATGCAAGCAATACTTATCCTTCCCTTGGTTAATGCAATGTAGCATATATATTAACAAAGCCATTTAGGACCTTATTAGGATGAGGCCTGGAAAGCCTCTGACTGCAAGTTCGAGGCTTTCCGGGCCTCATCGCAGTTTTAATCCCGACCGCCCAATTACATTTCAGCTGGATTCTGATGGGCTCAAGGAGCCCGTTGCCCATTAGGAGACCAGCCTGTAATCCCAGTGGACGGCGTTTCCATCATTGGGATTACGATGCTCAGTTTCCAACAGGCTTTCCATGCCGGGCTTTCCGACATGGAAAGTCTGTTGGAAAGCGAGTTTGGGGGCCGCCCCCTTGTTAATCCCTGCACCATGTGGCAGGCACCTTGAGGTGCCTGACATGCGGTGCAGGGATTAACATAATCTCCCATTTCAAATTGGAAGCTTGTGCTACGGCCGGTTTACGGCAGCAACACAAGCTCCCATAGAGAAATGGGAGTATGCGACCGAACCATGTGCTGTCGCATTGTGATTGCGGTGTCGGAACCTCAAACCGGAGGTCGGTCTGTCCTGAGACCGCGACAGTGTCGGTTGGAAGCAACTCCAACCAACATCATAATCGAGCCCTAAGTATTTACTTAGTTTTTCATGTTTCTGGATTTGTCTGATGTGCTTCAATGTCAAATGTAATTTGTTGCTCTTCTACAGCTTTTTCTCAAATATTTTTCAGAACTCTACATGAAAAAGTTAACATGAAAATGATCACTATGTTTGCCTTAACCCTGGGTTCCATTTCTGGTTCTACACACTTGAAGCAGCCAGAGGTCAATTAATACGCTCACTGAATGGAGTATTCATGCATCTGGTTCCTAATCTGGTGTTCTGCATAAAACATTTTCAAGCTACCAAAAGACAGACGTTATTAGTAATTCAGATAGGATCACAACAAGCAATTAATCTTAAAAGTGAGGGTCTAACACACATGTTGTAATCACTAACATAAGAAAAGTAAGAATACCAAGATGAGAAGTAGAGCTGGCAGTGCTCAAAGTGAGGCTTCAGGTATGGATCTAGCAAGCAGGGGGCATATTCCAGACAGTGCCACTATTGACCATCTACACAACAAGAGGTGTAAGGGCTCCAAGAAAGGTTGGAGTGGCAATGACCTGATATAGACGTACGGGATGTGTGAAGTCATCTGGCCCTTACTAATGTACATCCTATGTTCAGCCTACAGAGACTGGTGCTAGCAGGAAGTGGAACGGAAACTAGCATTGGCAAAGCCAATTAGGTCTGGGGCAGGGGATGGGAAGGGGGAATAAGCAAGAGGTACACAGAGGGGGTGGTATAGGAATAAGCAACACAGCCTAGGGGGAGAATATGGGGGGAAAGCAAACATGGACAGGTGGGTGGGAGGAGAAGAAGCAACAAGGACAAGGACAGCAGGGAAAGAAGAAAGAAAATAAATAAAAACATAGTACCTCAATCACAGCGCCAACAGTGGAAAGACCCTGAACCCAATTAGAGGGCAGCAATTGAAAGTGACAATGTAGCCCATAGAGGGTAAGCAATGGGCCCTTTGTTGAACACAATATCGCAAGCAAGCGACAGAGCATGGGTTGATGCAGGCAAGACCTCATAAGCATGAACAGAGCTCTTAAAAGTGGTGAGCCAGTGGGGCAAGGTAGGACGCTTAAGATCATTATTGTTTTCAATGTCATTTAGTTGAGCTAGTGAGATTTGGGCTGATCAGACAGTGGCTCCCACTATAAACATGGTAAGAATGATATAAAAGAAGCTGCAGTCGCACAACAAATGGACAGCTCCCTGTGCGACTGCTCATTACTGTACCCTGCAGAACTTCCTAACTTTTCCCTGACAGCACTGATCTATGACAATCAAGGAGAATTCTTACAATGCCACTGTATAAAAGGGAGAAGATGAAGAAAAATTCAAAGGCTTTAGACTTAGTGCAAAACAAGAAGGGTCGGGTCACTAGTGGGGTGGATCCAATATTTTCCATGAAAGGCGCCTTAAATAAAATTAAAGCCTATGCACATGAATCCAAACTGGTTTCTGTGTAAGCCAAAACAGATGCACCATCTAGGAGAATGATATACCTAGGGAGCTTTGTCTACTCAAAAGAAATGTCAACACAATTAATGGCTTGGCATCAAGAGGAATCACGTTTCAATTCACGGACCGCCACTGTTGTTGGGAATAACTATTTCCCATACACCGGCAATACGTCCAAATTTAAGCCAGGTCCTGACACTCTTGAATCTCAATTAAAACAACCTGCAATACAGCCCTTCATAGCCTCACAAAAAGTAGCTCACAACAAGAAGTCAGAAAAGTTGAGACGTGAAAAGTGAAAGATGAGGAGGCACCTCACGTACGCAACACCAGGAAGGCTGCCAGCTGGTTCTCGCTGGTATGCCCACGTTTTGTCATCATTGGTTGCCAACTCATAGAAAGTAGTGTCCAGTAAAAGAAAGGTGGACAGACAAAGAAAAAGAAATGGTTTTTAAGTGGAAACTTTGCTGTCCCCATAGGCAAAGAAAGAGAATGAGAAACCCAGTGTATTGCCAAAAACAAGTGTTCCAAGCAATATTAAAATTGAGTTAAAAACTCACTATAAATCAACCTCTTTATTTACAACCAGTGAGTTCACTCAAAAATAAAAGCACTATATGTCGCTAACCTTTATAAGGAAGGCCAACATGTTTCATTGCCATTAATCTCTGTTGTGGCAATTTCGTCAGGGCATAGGGTTTTAAACACTCGCCTCACTGGACATCCACTTTTGTGTTACAGAAGGGCTGTATAAAAAGCAGGAAAGAAGAAAAAATAGAATTGCAGTTTTCCATTTATTCTTCAATAAAATATGGACCAACCATTCATCAATTACACCGAGTCTTCGTTCCCATAGGTGTATTTACCATGTAAAGGCCGAGGACATTCATACCAGCCTTCACAATGTCAATCGGGGTTCTACTAAGTATTCCTTTTCCCGATTCTTGGAAATGCGCTGAAACTAGTGCGTGTTCCACCTGTGGAAAAGAGATTTGCGACTTATCATCAAGTACCAGTATAAATTAAAAATGTTGATTTCCGCAAGTATTTGCCCACTGCATCACCTGCACTCTCATTTTGTATGTCTCTAAAAACCGGTTCAAATCAGCCACAGTTAGTGTTCAGACCACAAGTCCGTTTGCCTCAGCACATCACTGCTAAACAGGGTCAAGCCTTGGACACACCAACAGGGGCAACAGAGGGGGCGGACAAAGGGGCAGAGGCAGGGCAAGACAAATTCACAATCAAGGACAACAATGGCCCATGTTCTCCCCCCGGATAACTCGCAGTCAGGGCAGGACCCCAACATGAGTAACATAGTGATGAATTTATCTGACTATGTATTAACTACTGGCGAATTGTGCGTCCTGAATAAAGGGTTAGGATATGTTCCTACCCCAAGACATGATGCTTTTAAATGTAGGACTGAATTTTTCGAGACCATGAGAAAAATCAAACTTAAATTTTTTTTTGCGAATAAAGAACCAGAACCTCAGTCCCTTTTCTTTACTAATTTACGCCGTCCTTCCCAGTTCTGCCCTCTGGGCTCCGCTATGGGTCCAGAAGTTACGGTGTTTGAACAAAAGATGCTGGAAGAGATCTCCAAATTGGAACAATCGGATCAGCGGGGGCGCCCCTTTAACAACATGAGCCGTGGAGATTGGGAGGCTCTTAAGACCCTTCAGAACAATGCCGCCATCACTATAAAGAGCGCAGATAAGGGTGGAGCCATAGTGGTGATGAATACCTCAGACTACAATCATGAGGTATTAAGACTGCTAAGTGAACGGAAGAATTATCATCCCCTCCCTAGAGATCCTGCCCATGAATTACAAGAGGTGATTACAAAAATGGTAGCGGAAGCTAGGAGCAAGAACTGGATTACGAGTAAGGAGGCGGAGTTCTTGGTTAACACCAAGCCGAGAACTCCAGCCTTTTATATACTCCCGAAGGTACATAAGGCTCAACGGCCCCCCCTGGGCGCCCAATACTCTCAGGAATTTCCTCCATTCTCGAGCCACTTTCCCAATTTGCGGACTTCTTCTTAAGGGAATCCGTCTTGAGACAACAATCATATGTCCAGGATACAACAGACATTCTGAATATTCTTAGTGAGCTTGAATTCGACTCATCGCAGCAGTTCCTGCTCACTGTCGACCTTGAGTCACTTTATACCAGTATCCCCCAGGAGGCCACGCTGGTGGCAGCAGCGAAGGCCCTGGGGGATCAAGATTGGTTTTATGACAAGCCCCAATCATTCGTGGTCCAATGCATTGAGCTCGCCTTGACACGTAACTATTTTTGTTACAAGGATGACCTGTATCTACAGGTATCCGGAACATCGATGGGCGCAACTTTTGCGCCCAGTCTAGCCTGCATTTATGTAGGCCAGTTTGAGGAGCATTTCTTGTATCACACATCGAACCCCTTCCAGAGACACATTTGCCTCTGGAAGAGGTATATTGATGATGTGCTTTGCATTTGGGAAGGGAATCAGAACACACTTCTGGAATTCTTGAATTGGCTCAATAGTCTTGATCCCTGTCTAAAATTTACTTGGACATTCAGCAATGAATGTGCGGTATATTTAGACCTTGACATTAAGGTACAGGGGAGGACCTTGACTACAACGGTTCATCAAAAGGGGTCAGATAGGAATTCACTCCTCCATTACAATTCATATCATCCGAGAGCCCTACGTGATAACCTGCCGGTAGGCCAGTTTTTCAGATATCGACGTAATTGCTCCACTGTTGAGACCTTTGCTCAACAAGCTAATGAGCTTTCGAATAAACTGATACAAAGAGCATACCCCAAAAAAGTTATCAGAAGAGTGTGTAAAAGAGCGCGCAACACACCACAGGAGGCGCTCCTAGAAAGGAATAAAAGGGAGACTAGTGACTGCCTCACGGTGGTTATGACTTTTGACCCGTTGGCCTCTAAGATCAGGCAATCAATGAGAAAACATTGGCCATTGCTGTCCACTGCAGATTTTAGAATGCCACAACCCAGATTTGCATTTAGGCGTGCTACGAATCTAAAGGATAAGCTAGTGCACACGCGACCACAAACTAATCAAAGAGCTTCCTCATTGCCGGCTGGACACTACCCGTGTGGTGGATGTTCAGTCTGTAAGTTGACAGAAAAGACAAATTATGTCAATCCCAACAGTGGCAAAAAATGGCATCTGAATACATTTTCAAATTGCAACACGCCAAATGTGATCTACAGACTTACTTGTGAGTGTGGGCTACAATACATAGGCCTCACCACTAGAAAAATAAAGATACGGATTCAGGAGCATTTGAGTACCATCAAAGCCGGCAAGCTCACCACGCACCTGGTACAACACTTTGGTGAGTCCAAACATGACTTACGAGCCTTGAGATGGGTTGTCCTGGAGAGGGTGTTGGCCAGGAATGATACCATAGATAAAGTGCTGGCAACCAGAGAAGCCCGTTGGATTTATACTGAGAAGGCGGATCTCATAGGCCTGAACGATCATATCTAGTGGAATAAAGTGAGCAGTCAATAACACCACTCCACACAGTCTGATTTAGCCACACATAGCAATCCACATGGTCTGAGGAATATATGAGCTCATTTTAGGGATTTCCTTGGATGTGGGTAATTGCGGCTTTGTGGTTGAATATTAAACAACTGTACACATCGAAACATAGTATGAGCAACAGGAGCTTCATGTTGAAGTCAGGAGGTGCAGGAGTCTATGCCCCTTTAATTGTGAAACAAATTTACTGAGGTCTATAAATGGCTATCTGCATGGTTTAAAGAATGTATATAAGAAACCTGTAGATTATGTTTAAATTGTGCCGCCATGTGGGTGAATCAATCAATTGAAAAGTTGTGGTAGACCTGCTTGTGAGCGTGAGTGACTGCTCTAAGATGGCCGCCATGGTCGTTGCAGTTTTGAGCTGTCGCCGCTATTACACGTGAGGCGGACGGAGGGGCGCGGCATAGAGAGACTACATCAGAGGCTGGGAAATGATCCTGACTCGAGGCGGTGACGAGATAAGGATCGCCCCCATAAAGGTTACGGTGAGAGTTCGTAGGACCCCGGGACATAGGTGGTGAAACGCTGCGGATGCGGCACGGTGTACCGGGGGTTTGGTGAATGTGAAAACAGTGTATTTCGGTGTTGCTATAACGAGTCCCAGGCTTGACCATGCTTAGCAGGGATGTGTTCCTAGGACCCCGGGACGAAGGTGGTGAAACGCTGCGGATGCGGCACGGTGTACCGGGGGTTTGGTGAATGTGATGACAGTGTATTTCTCTGTTGCTATAACGAGTCCAAGGCTTGACCCTGTTTAGCAGTGATGTGCTGAGGCAAACGGACTTGTGGTCTGAACACTAACGGTGGCTGATTTGAACCCGTTTTTAGAGACATACAAAATGAGAGTGCAGGTGATGCAGTGGGCAAATACTTGCGGAAATCAACATTTTTAATCTATACTGGTACTTGATGATAAGTCGCAAATCTCTTTTCCACAGGTGGAACACGCGCTAGTTTCAGCGCATTTCCAAGAATCGGGAAAAGGAATACTTAGTAGAACCCCGATTGACATTGTGAAGGCTGGTATGAATGTCCTCGGCCGTTACATGGTAAATACACCTATGGGAACGAAGACTCGGTGTAATTGATGAATGGTTGGTCCATATTTTATTGAAGAATAAATGGAAAACTGCAATTCTATTTTTTCTTCTTTCCTGCTTTTTATACAGCCCTTCTGTAACACAAAAGTGGATGTCCAGTGAGGCGAGTGTTTAAAACCCTATGCCCTGACGAAATTGCCACAACAGAGATTAATGGCAATGAAACATGTTGGCCTTCCTTATAAAGGTTAGCGACATATAGTGCTTTTATTTTTGAGTGAACTCACTGGTTGTGAATAAAGAGGTTGATTTATAGTGAGTTTTCAACTCAATTTTAATATTGCTTGGAACACTTGTTCTTGGCAATACACTGGGTTTCTCATTCTCTTTCTTTGCCTATGGGGACAGCAAAGTTTCCACTTAAAAACCATTTCTTTTTCTTTGTCTGTCCACCTTTCTTTTACTGGACACTACTTTCTATGAGTTGGCAACCAATGATGACAAAACGTGGGCATACCAGCGAGAACCAGCTGGCAGCCTTCCTGGTGTTGCGTACGTGAGGTGCCTCCTCATCTTTCACTTTTCACGTCTCAACTTTTCTGACTTCTTGTTGTGAGCTACTTTTTGTGAGGCTATGAAGGGCTGTATTGCAGGTTGTTTTAATTGAGATTCAAGAGTGTCAGGACCTGGCTTAAATTTGGACGTATTGCCGGTGTATGGGAAATAGTTATTCCCAACAACAGTGGCGGTCCGTGAATTGAAACGTGATTCCTCTTGATGCCAAGCCATTAATTGTGTTGACAGATGTTGAGTGGAGGGCGGCTTGGCATTTTCCCTCTATAGCTCCTAGTTGAAAAGAGTACTCAAAAGAAATCACAATGCTCAGCGCAGAAGCCACAACTCTTTACCTAATGAAATGTAAGCTTATGACTCTGCAGAATAGAGCCAGCAAAGGGAACACAACAGAGTGTTTGAATAACTCCTGAAGTTGACAAAATGATTTAATGCTGTGATTTTGCAGAAGTTGTTGGTCAGTAACTGGAGATAGAGGACCCCAATGTTTAGGTTGAGATGCCTAAGGTTACTGGCTACCATCAATGGACCCTCATGAAATATTCTAAGCAACTCAGGTGAGGAGAATTGTGAAGTCTGTGCCATCCAGGAGAAAGCATGTAGTCACTACCCATCTATGCATACGTCATCAGAATGGATGCAAACTTATAAAGATTAGTAAAGGTATGGCACAGATAAAAATGAATTCATTAATATTGTACCCTACAGGATTAAGACTGCACTAAAATGGTACATCTTTGTTCTTCCCAGATTGACTCAGTAAAGACCTCCTAATAAAAAGGATAGATGAGACCATTTCAAAGGATCTTGTGTGGAATTAAAGCAGAAGAATGAGCTGAATAATTTGATCTGGAAATGAGATGTGAACTACGTGCAGACATAAGGGTGTAAACAAAAAAGTGAACTGTAGTCTATAGAGGTATAAATAATATAGGAATGTTAAAACTAAAAGGCTATATGTGTTTCAGATGGAAAAGAGTGTTTTAAAAACCTTTGCTCATAAGAAGAGTTTATGTTTGCGGATTTTTAAAAATCAAAATATTTAAAATAAAAATAGACTGATATTATGAAGCATCTTTATATTTAGTTGCCTCTGGGAGTCATTTTCTTTAGAACTGCTGACTTGGGAGTTCAAATGCTCTGGACGATATGGGACATTTGCCATTTTTTTTGTAAAACCATAAACTGCATCTAAAAAGCAAACCAATATTACTATTTTCTGTAGGCTATTCCATTAGGTATTATAACATTCAACTTCTCAAGTTTCTCAGCTTCCAAATTTCACTCCATGTACAAACGGCATCCTGCTCTCTCCTACCTGCCCATCAGTTGCTAAATGCTGAATGGAAATATCATTTTGTGGATTCCATCGTCTGATATCTTGATGTGCTTCTTGAGGTGAGGAAGGATCCCAGAAACTGCTCTCGGATGACTGTTTGGTCCAGTCTAGAGAATCCCAGACTATTAACTCACCAACAAGAGAACCACTCACAAAAGTAAGCTCTGCAAAACAAATGGTCATACTTGTGAGGACACTATTCAAATGTATTGTTGACATAAGAGTAGAGACACAGTCAAGTAGTAAAGCATCTGTTTTTAAAATTAAAAACAACTCAAAAGGTTGTTAAGGAATATGCTACTTACCAGTATGCATCTGTTCTTGGCATGTAGAGCTGCAGAGTTGTACACTTTGCATAGATCGCCATCTGGTGTTGGACCCGGATGTTTGCAGTTTGTTTTTGTTCTTTGGAAGTCACGAGTTCGGTGACTCCTCCTTCGGTCCGTACTGCGCATGGGCTTCGGCTCCATCCTCAGATTGTTTTTCGCCAGCAGGGAAATGATGGAGCGTAGTAATAACAGTGAGAAACCCATGTGTGTTGTATCTAAATAAGATAGACTGGAACGGATACAGGTAGCCGGGGAGGCGGGTGGGCGTGTTCAACTCTGCAGCTCTACATGCCAAGAACAGATGCATACTGGTAAGTAGCATATTCCGTTCGAGGCATATGAGCTGCAGATTGTACACTTTGCATAGATTATATAGCAGTACCCAACCTTAGCGGCGACCACCGGTATCCGTTGCAGCGGTTTGAAATAGTGTCTTTAGTACAGCCTGGCCCACACTAGCTTGTTGCTTGGAGTGCACGTCTACACAGTAATGTTTTGTGAAGGTGTGCGGTGTTGACCACGTGGCTGCTTTGCAGATGTCATCTAAGGGTATGTTCCCTATACAAGCCATGGAAGCCCCTAACTTTCTAGTAGAGTGGGCTTTAGGTGGAACAGATAGTGTTCTTTTTGCCTTTTGATAGCAAATTTGTATGCACTTTACAATCCACCTAGCTATCCCTGATTTAGAGATGGGGTTGCCTTTATGCGGTGGAGAGAAGGAAACAAACAATTGTTTAGTTTTCCTGAAAGATTGTGTTCTCTGTATGTAGTACAGTAAAGCCCTCTTAACATCAAGTGTATGTAGAGCCCTTTCCGCAACAGATTGAGGTTGCGAGAAAAAAACTGGTAATTCCACCGATTGATTGAGATGGAAGGGGGAAATGACCTTGGGCAGAAACTTTGGATTTGTACGAAGTATCACTTTGCTGTGATGTATTTGTAAGAAGGGTTCCTGTATAGTGAACGCTTGTATTTCACTAACCCTTCTAAGGGAAGTGATGGCCACTAGAAAAACTGTTTTCCAGGTGAGGAACTGTAGCTCGCATTTATGCAGTGGTTCGAAGGGCGGACCCATTAGCCTTGTAAGAACTACATTTAGATTCCATACAGGAGAAGGCAGTGCTCTGGGTGGAATTATGCGTTTAAGGCCTTCCATAAAGGCTTTAGTAGCAGGCACCCTGAACAGTGATAAATGCTGTCTGTTTTGCAGGTAAGCAGCAATCGCTGCTAGGTGTAAGCGTATGGAAGAGTATGCCAGGTTACACCTTTGAAGATGGAGCAGATAGCATATAATGTGTTGTATGGATGCATCTAAAGGGTTGATTGTATTGTTACGGCAGTAAACAACAAATCTCTTCCACTTTGCGGCATAGCATGCTCGAGTGGTAGGACATCTGGCTTCCTTGATAATATTCATACAATCAGGGGGAAGGTTAAGGTACCCAAATTCTAAGATTTCAGGAGCCAGATCGCAAGGTTGAGCTGCGCTGGATCCGGGTGTCTGATTTCTCCATGGTTCTGAGTTAGGAGGCATGGGGACAGGTGCAGTTTTTGGTGTGGTACCACTGATAGTTGTAATAGTGTGGTGTACCACGGCTGCCTGGCCCATGTTGGGGCTACCAGAATGAGCGTGAGGGAGTGCTGTTGCAGTTTCCTGACCACTAATGGAATTAGTGGGAGAGGTGGAAAGGCGTATGCAAATCTGCCCGACCAGTTCATCCATATCGCATTGCCTTTGGACAATGGGTGTGGGTATCTGGCGGCGAAGCTTGGGCATTTTTTGTTTTCGTGGGTGGCGAAGAGGTCTATCTGAGGATGCCCCCACTTGTGGTAGAATGGGCGAAGAACTTGTGGATGCAGTTCCCATTCGTGTAGTTTTTGCGTTTGTCTGCTGAGCAGATCTGCCATGGTGTTTTGTATGCCTGGGACATGCTGTGCCAGCAGAAAGATGTTTTGTGGAATTGCCCATCTCCATATGCTCTGGGCTAAGCGGGAGAGCTGGGGAGAGTGTGTCCCCCCCTGTTTTTGAATATAATACATTGCAGTCATATTGTCTGTGCGAATGAGGACTGCTTTGGCTGAAATCTGTTTTTGAAAGGATTTTAGGGCTAGAAAGATCGGCAAGAGCTCCAGGTGGTTGATGTGAAGCGACTTTTGCTGTGGCGTCCATAGACCTTGCATTGTGAGGTGTAGGAGGTGCGCTCCCCAGCCGGAGAGCGATGCGTCCGCTGTTAGAATCACCTGAGGAACCGGGTCCAGGAACGGCCGCCCTTTGGAAAGGTTTGTGGTGTTCCACCACTGCAGAGAGTGATGGGTGCGGCCGTCCACCAACACCAGATTCGTCAGCTGTCCTTGGGCCTGGTTCCGCTGTTGTGCTAGGCACTCTTGGAGTGGACGCATGTGGAGTCTTGCATGGGGCACTATGAAAATGCAAGATGCCATCATCCCTATTAGCTTCATAAACACTCTCGCTGGGAGAGAGTGCTGAGCAATGAACGTTTGGCGCAAGGCTTGTATGCTTGCGATCCTGGCTGCGTTGGGATAGGCTATACCTTTGGAGGTGTCTATAGTGGCCCCGAGATATTGCTTTGTGTGAGATGGTACGAGGTGGGACTTTTGGTAGTTCACCGTGAAGCCTAGCTGGTGGAGCAGTTGGATGGTGCTGTTTGTATGTTGCACACATTGGTCGTAGGACGCGGCTTTTATCAGCCAGTCGTCTAAGTAAGGGAAGACGTGAATATGCTGACGTCTGCTACTACCGCTAGGCATTTGGTAAACACCCGTGGTGCGGTGGTGACCCCGAAGGGGAGAACCGTGAATTGGTAATGCTGACCATCCACCACAAACCTGAGGTACTTCCTGTGAGAAGGGTGTATTGGAATGTGAAAGTATGCATCTTTCAGATCCAAGGTAGTGAGAAAGTCTCCCTGACAGAGGAGCGGGAGGACTTGTTGTAGGGTGACCATGTGGAAATGGTCTGAATGTATGTATGCATTTAGAGGCCGGAGGTCCAGAATGGGCCTCAGGGTCCCGTCTTTTTTCGGTATTAGAAAATACAGAGAGTAGACCCCTAGATTTTGCTGATTGACGGGGACCTGCTCTATAGCGTGTTTTTGGAGGAGGGAGAGCACCTCCTGTTTGAGCAGTGTGGAATGTTCCTGAGACATTGGACGGTGCCTTGGTGGGATATTGGGTGGGGTAGATGTTAGCTCGAGACAGTACCCTGTCCGAATAATTTGGGTCACCCATTTGTCCGATGTTATGGACTCCCAGGCGTGGATAAAGTGTTGCAGTCTGCCCCCCGACCGGAGTGGGATGGTCTGGGGGGTGCGGAGGGAAGTCATTGTGAGGGCGGGGTGGCAGAACGGGTGGTGTTAGTTTTGCCCCTGCCCTTATTGTTGTTGCCCCTGTATCCACACCTTTGGTAGCCCTTTGCAAAGGTATTTTGAGGAGGGGACTTGTAGGAGGTAGGGGCGCTATCAGTGGAGTAGCCTCTGCCTGTGCTACGAAAGGACGAACGCCGAAAGGAGCGTTTAGGGGTGTGTGATTGTAATGCCCCCATAGACTTTGCTGTGTCCGTGTCCGTTTTCATTTTTTCTAATGCTTCGTCTAGCTTTGGCCCAAAGAGATTTTGTTGGTCAAAGGGGTGATTTAGTATGGATGCCTGGACTTCTGGCTTGAACCCTGAGATCCTGAGCCAGGCATGACGACGAAGCAGGACACTAGTATTTATGGCTCTAGAAGCAGTGTCCGCTGCATCGAGGGCACATTTAATGGAGGTGTTAGTAATGAGCTTTCCCTCCTGTATTAGGTCATGAGCTTTACGTTTGTGTTTTTCCGGGAGGTGCTGCATAAGAGCCTCAAGCTCATCGTAGTGTGCTCTGTCATAACGCGCAAGCAGCGCTTGTGTATTCGCAATGCACCAGATGTTCGCGGCTTGCGAGGCAGTGCGTTTACCAGACGCATCTAGGAGTTTTGATTCCTTATCTGGCGGTGGGGCCTCACCTGAGGACTGGGAGTTAGACCGCTTTCTAGCCGTGGACACAACTAGGGAATCTAAGGGAGCAGGGCCCTTAATGTATGTAGGGTCTGTGGGTGCTGCTTTGTACTTTTTTTCTATTCTGGGGTTTAAGACCCTGGCCCTGACAGGGTCTTTGAACACCTCTGCAGCATGTTTGGTGACACCCTTAAGCATGGGCAAGATGGCTGTGGACTTATCCTGAATATCAAATGTATCCAGTAAGAAGTCGTCTTCCACTGGTTCGCTATGTAGTTCCACCCCGTGGTAGTGTGCTGCTCTCTGCCCTAAGTGGTGAAAACCTAGTGAGTCCTCTGGGGGAGATGGCCTGGATGGGTAGAGGTCATCTTGAGGCACATCTGGTATATCAGGGTTTTGGTAATCTTCCCATGGGTCTGGGGTCCCCGGTGGTGTGGGGTCCATTGGGGCGTCCGCCGGGTCATAATCTGGATCCCCGTAATCCGGATCTGGGGACGGGGTCGGGGAATGATGAGGCAAGGGTGGCGGAGACCTGGGAGGGAGAGGAGGTGGAAGAGGTGGAGGAGGAGGAGGAGGAGGAGGTGTAGGAGGTGGTGGGGAGGGCACTCCGAGGAGATGTGGCAGAGTCCTTCCGCTTGGGTGGTGGAGGAGGAGCTGGTGTGTCAAGACGTCTTTTCTTGACAGTCAAAGTCAATAGACCAGTCTTTGGATCCTTGGATAAGGTTTTTTGATAAGGATCGGGTGTAAAAAGGTCCGGTGGCGCCGAATCGTCCACTGGCGCCGATGTTTTCGGAGCCGAGGATTTGGGTGGTTTCTCTGCGCCATGTTTTTTTGGAACCTCCGGTTTTTTCGGCGTCGAGGTAGGTTTCGGCGCCGGAACGTCGGTGCCGAGGGATTTGTGCTTGTGTTTCGTCGGCACCGAAAGTCCAGGCTTCGGCACCGGTGGCTTCGGAGTCGAGCTGGGCGGCACTTTTTTCGGTGCCGAACGGTGTTTATCGGCACCAGGAGTCGGCTGGCTCGAGCCCGAGCTGCCGTGAGACTTGTGAGGCTTCGACACCGGGCCCGAAGGTGGGGTGATAGAAACTGCGTGTTTGGTTTCCCCCAGGCCCGAAGGCGAAGGTGTAACCTGAGTCTCTTTGGATTTGGGCGCGGGGGTGGGAGGGTTGTAGAGTACTCACGACCCTCTGCGCCGGTGTGATGTCCTCCAGGTCGGAGTCGTCGGCCTCGGAAGCGCTGACGATGTCTTCCTCCTGCTCGGTGTGGTGTTGCCCCGAAGCTTCGGTGTCGTCTCCGAAGATGTCCGGTGGAGCCGCGGTCGATGAGTGCGCCATGGTGCGTCGAGCTCTTCGATCCCGGATGGTCTTTTTTGATCGAAAAGACTTACAGGCGGGGCAGTCTCTAGCCTCGTGTTCTGGAGAGAGGCAAAGGTTACACACCTGATGGAGGTCGGTGTGGGGAAATTTAGACCCACATTTTGGGCACTTTTTGAACGGAGTCCTTTCCATCGGCCGGGACCGGAGTCGAGGAGGGCCCGAAGGCCGGTGCCGATGTGTGGAATCGAGAAAAGTGCCTCTTCAAGAGATGAAGATAGATGAAGAAACTCGATGAACGAGGATTTTTCGTCGAGGCTGGAACCGTAGAAGTTCGAAGCCGGAGCACGAAGTATCACATCCGAGCCTGATAGCGGAAAAAAACAATCTGAGGATGGAGCCGAAGCCCATGTGCAGTACGGACCGAAGGAGGAGTCACCGAACTCGTGACTTCCAAAGACTGTCCAAAGAACAAAAACAAACTGCAAACATCCGGGCCCAACACCAGATGGCGATCTATGCAAAGTGTACAATCTGCAGCTCATATGCCTCGAACATACAATTTAACAATTTGTAAGAAACGCATGGTCAACATTGTGATTTGATCTGCACGGCCTAGGATACAACATATGTAGACATATATCTTAATTTACACATCACGCAATACCTACTCATGAACTCTTAGATTACTGACTTGCCTCCTCTAAACTGATGGAATGTCCTCTAAGTCAGAGAGGTTCTGCCTGCATTTTTACATGACTAAAAAAGGGTACCACAGTACTGGAGACATACACTGCTGTGCCCAGCTCTTTATTCCCTTTAAACCCTTTGGGACAGAAAGTCTTCTGTTTCTCTGACGAACATTACTGTCATGCACTTTGTATTTTTTCAACAGACTCAGTTGTTTTTCTTGCAGTGAGCCCACCAATCATGCTACCTCACGTAAATGACCTAACAACAGACTCAGTTGTTTTTCTTGCAGTGAGCCCACCAATCATGCTACCTCACGTAAATGACCTACAACTCCTGGGCACTACTCACAGGTTAAGGGCCCACCCAAAGTAAATCCCTCTTTTAGAGAGTAGCTACTTTCATCTCTAACCCAGGGTTTTTGGACTCTTGGTGTAACAGCATGATTAGCAGTGACGAGACAAAACCCCTGATAAGGCAGTATGTATTTAATGTATTCATTATGAATACAATAGTTGCCATGGGAGGCTGTAGTAGTATCATATAGGACTGGAAAGGTGTTTGAAAATCAATGTAGGTTTGTTGCTCAAGGGTGCTGGGTGAGCAATGGTTAAAACAGGTGTGTTTTTAGCTTGTACCTGAAGAGCGATATAGAGGAGATGCTGTAGATGTCGGAAAAGAGGCTGTCTCCTAGTGCCACTAATGTAAATGTTCTTTTGCCTCTTTTCTGTTTTTAAGTCTGGGCTGATGAAGCAGCTGTTGTCAGACTTTATGTGATGAACAAAAAAGAGGTTTCAGAAGCGCAAGTGAGACATGAAGTAGGCTCTACCCACGTTGATTACCTGGAGTACAGCACTTGATTGGGTAGAAATTGTGTGCTTTCATAAAAAAACAAAAAACAAAAAAAAAAAGTTGTTGTTGTATTGCACATTTTGGGAACGTTTATGCTCATTACAGCAGGACTGAATTGGCGCACTGGTGGCTCAACAGACTAATGAATCGAACTCCAGGGATCCGTGTTTGACCTCATGTCCACAAGGTCTGGGTCCCAGAAGGTCCACTCTTATCCTTCCAAGGACAATAACATTTGTACCACTGAGGTGGTTAACAATAAACATCAGTTTTTTTAGTGCCAAGATACCCTTCAGGACATAAGTACACTTTACAAATACACATATTATGGAGGCAAGCCAATGATCAAAGCTATAGGCCTGAGGAACAAATTGCCTACATTTGGTAATGCTTTTTCTGGTGGAGACTAGCAGCAGATTCCTCACTTTTTACACATTCCCTAGTCAGACTTGATCTGTAAACTTTTCAGTAGTACCTCTACCTCATCGCTATCAGTAGTACCTAGTCTTCTGATTGAGACTTCTAGCTGCAGATTCCTCACCTTTTGAATACATATCATAACAGTACCTATTTGGAGGTGGACCTGTGACTGGACCAAAATCACAAAGTCCTGAAGGACACAGCAGATAAAATGTCCCTCTTGGCAGACCGGACTGTCCAGACAATATCGCTTCATGAACGTATGGAGTGATGCACACATAGCTGCCTGGAAAATGTCCAGGAATGGGACTCTGCATGCCAACTCAGTGCTAGCCGCTTTGGACCTGGTAGAATGAGCATGCAGTTCTTCCGGAGGCTGCTTTTTAGTCAATGGATAGCAGATCTTAATGAAGAGCACGATCCAGCAGGAGATTGTTCTCTTCTGCACAGCCTTGCATTTTTTTGCTTCAGAGAACCCCACAAAGAGCTTAAAGTTCACCAGGTGTTCTTTGGTGCGATCTAAGTAAATGCTCAGTCCTCTCTTTGGGTCCAAGCGATGGGAGTATCTACTCCTCCTTATTGAGGTGAGGCAGAGCACAGAATGCTGTCAAGGTGATGTGGAACAGTGTCATAACTTTGGGCAATAAAAATGCCTGTGTCTGCAAAACCAGATTGTCTGGGAAGGTGGTTTACAGCGTGTAGACACAAAGACCTTGAAGTTCATTCACTCCGTGTGCCAATGTTAAGGCGATAAAGAACACGGTCTTGCAGGTGAGAAGCCACAGGTGGCAGCTGTGAAGGGGGTTGAGGGGAGTGCACATCAGAAATGTAAAGATAACATTAAGGTCCTACTGTCGTATGACAAAGAGAGATGAAGGAAACAAATGTTGTAAACCTTTCAAAAATTGCAGACTTAAACAACGACGGCTTGTTTGACAACTGCAAAAAAGCAGAAAGATCCCTTTATGCCGAGAGCAAAGCCTTGCTGGGTTAGGAACAAAACATCAGATAACTTTGCCTGGAGGGGGGTCTATCTGAAGAGCACCGCACCAAGACACAAATTGATGCCAGCGACAGGCATATAGAGTTTTTGTTGAGGGACGCCTGGCTGCCAAGATGACATCAACCATCTCCAGAGGAGGGTCAAAAGTTTCGCTGCTCAATCTACAAGCATAAAGGTGGAGATTGCAAAGGCCCAGGTGCAGAACCCTGCCCTGCTGCTGCGATAGAAGATCCTCAGGGCTTCCTGATAGGGCAGCCTGATCGGAGGACAGATCCACAAGCCCAAAAGTTTAGGATATTATTATTATTAAATTAGATTTGTATGGCGCACAGCTACCCGGAGGTTTCCCGGCGCTTGGGGACAATGCAGGACAAGAGGCAGGGCCACTGGAGTTTTGATTAAAGAGCCATGTCTTTAGGTCCTTGCGAAATTTAAGGTACTGCTTTTCATGACGTAGGTGAATAGGAAGGGAGTTCCAGAGGGAGGGAGCTAAAAAAGGCAAAAGATCGTCCCCCCATTCTGGCTCAATACCATTTTCTCAGTGCCCAATCCAGAGCCACTAAGATGACTTGGACATGGTCTGTCCTGATCTTGAGACCTCGGCAAGGAGTGATATCTGTGGAAAGGCATACAGGAGTCTGAGTTCCACTTGAAGTGGAACGCATCTCCAAGCAAGAGACACCTTGGAAACTCCGGAGAACAGAATTGCTAACATTGCACATTCTCGGTGGTGAGGAATAGATTGAGCCAAGATTCTCCCCATTCACATAAGGGACGTTGCACCACCTCGGTGTGTAACTGATACTCGTGATCCACTAGGCATGCATCTATCCTGGCATTCAATGATCCTGCCAAGTGGTTCATCACCAGGAAACATCATAGGTGGCCCAGCCATTTCCAGAAGCGTAGGGCCACCTGGCACAGGTTCTGTGACCCCACTGCCCCACTTGTTGCAGTACCACATTACAGTGGTCTGTACCAGTCTCCACTTGATGGATGGAAGGAATGTGGATGGCCCTTAGCTCTAGGTTTATATGGAGTTGGGCCCATGCCAGAACCAGCTCTGCTAGATGGTCATGCCAACCCCGAAGTGATGCATCAGTTACCACTGTCAGCTCTGCGAGGGAAATGGTAGGTAACTACCACTGCAGATCATCTTTTGCAGTGGCCTCCAAATGTGAACATGGTCAGAACGGTCACATTGACTTCAAATCCCACTGCGGAGCCCGCATATGCCAGCGTACTTGACCAGCAGGATGCAGAAGGCCATCAGTCCCAGCAGCATCAGTTAATCTTATTGATATCCAGGACAAGGGGTGAAAGATCAGGTCATAGCCGGAATTTGCTGGACTCTCTTTCCTGCAGTCAAGGCACGAAACTGAACCACATCCAGAATGGCTCAGATAAAGGAGTGAGGTGTGACTGACACTTTGATAGTGAACCCAAAAGGTGACAGGAAGTACGTCGTTGCCTGGAGGTGGTTGAATACTGCCTGGGGCGAGCCCGTATTCAAAATCCAGTTGATGAGGCAGGGGAAAATTGGGACCCCTTACCACCAAAAATGTGCTACAATCACTGCCATCACTTTCCGGAACATCTAAGGGGCACTGATGAGACCAAAGGGCAGCTCAGCAAACTGAAAGTGCTCTTGTACGACTAAGAACCGCAGGTAGCGCCGATGGGTCTGCAGGATGAGTATATGGAATTAAAGGTTCGGCAGGCCCAATGCCACCATCTAGTCTCCAGGGTCAAGGGCAGACAAGACCTGAGCCAGCCTGAACATTTAGAATTTCTTCTTTTGAAGGAAGGCGCTGAGAGGGCGCTGGTCCAAAATTGGACGAAGGACATAGTTATTCTTGAGGTCCAATAAGTAGTGGGAATAACAACCACATCCTACTTCTAGAGAGAGCACCCTCTCAATAGCTCCTTTGGCCAAAAGTGCTTGCACTTCCTGTCTCAAAACTGAGAGATGTTCCTCTATCAGTCACTGGGGGGGTGGAGGAAGGTGCAGAGGCATCGAAAGGAAAGGTAGGGTATAGCCCTACCAAACAATTTGCAGGACCCATCTGTCCGATGTTATGGCCTGCCAACCCGGCAAGAGTCGTAGGACTCTGTCGCTCACTGGGTTGCTGTGCACCGCTAAGGGCATGCTAAAGGTGTTTGGCAATGAGGTTCGAAGGGGTGGGAGGTAGCGGACTGGACAGCCACTTGACCTTGACCTCAGGGGCGGTGACCATCATGGCCTCGACTGTCAAACTACTGGGCACCTTGTGGAGGTCAGATTGGTTGGCAGTATAGGGCAACTCTGCCGAAGCTGGAAAGGAGGGGTCAGGGCTGATGCGGTTGGCAAGGTGGGGCAGACAACCCCAAGGCCCTGCTCTCCTTGCACCACTCACGAACAGAGTATGTCTTATTGGGAATAAGGCAAGTACTGATAAATGGCATGTCCATGAGGGACGACTGGACATCGCCTGAAAAAATAGTGGACCACAGGCAAGCGTGGCAGGGACCGGCAACAATGCTGATGGAATCAAAAATGGTTCGATGGAATTGGTGGTGTCTGAATTATGAACCGCATCACGCCCGCTATGTTTGGCTTGGGTGAGGATAGATCAAAGATCTTCAGGGACCCATGGAACAACTTGAGCCATGACTTCAAAAGGGTGTGGGAATAGCACACCAGCAGGCACCTGGCATTCACTGAGCCAAGCACCAAACTGGTGGATGAGTTGACCCTTATCCAGAATGTCTCCACCAATTTTGACTCCCTACTGGGGAGGGTAGTAGGGAACATGTTCGAATTAGTCTTACCTGCAGAGGCCTGCACCACCATGATTTCAGGAGAGGGGGGCTGAGATAAAAATGAAGGATTGCCTGGAGCCGGGAGGCGATGTCATGAAATCAGGGGATTGGCTTGTGTCTCCAATAAAATATTCATAAGGGTCTTGTTAGAAGATAAGAGGGGTTCATTGGATGTTTCCCCGGCTAAAGGACTTCTGTAAGAAAACTGGTTTTGACCTACAAGGTGAGGAACTTGCGGTCAAGGACTTTAGCCACCCTACACATTGCCATGGCGTATGAAACACTCTCCTCAGTGGCAGGACCAGGGGGTGTGAGGAGGCCCACCTCACAGGGAGATATTAAGGCCATTAGACTCAAGCAAGTCATCATACCAATTATTCTTGAAATAATGCTGGCTTATCTCATCACCTAAAATGTAATCATTGTCCGAATCCGTGCAGAACAGGCAATGCAGGGTGTGCATTCATCTTGGCAGAGGCAGATCTAGCGGAGGAAGTGGGGACTTTACAGCAGCAGAGCACACCCATGTTTGAAACAGAACTGACTCGCATCAGAGAGTACAATTGGGGCCTGATCTTCCACCATCAATGGAGTCCGTATTGGTGTAAAAGTACCTGGGCACCGCCGTAGACCATGGCGCCGGAGGCAGAGTCTTGACTGGAGCTGGGGGCGGCCTGTAGGGTGTTCATAGGGTCCAGCTGGCACTGAGGGCAGTAATTCCAGTGGAGAACCTTTCTGCTCCGTGGGGACAGGCAGGAGCGCCAGGGGAGGTCCACAGGCATCCAAAGAGTCAGAGCATGGCCTTGCATAACTCTTCAATCTGTTCAGGAGTGGTGGATGGCCCGGGAAACTCGGGTTGTGCAGGAACAAGTTGTGGGATCTGCTCCAAAGTCAAATGACTTCGGGAGCAAGATTAAGACACATGTTGCTGTCCCCATGCCTTCTCACTCAGGGTCTTGCTAATGCAGGGAGGGGCTTATATTTTATTGTGTTTTTTCCTCACTTACCTGAAGACTTTGATCGAGATGAAGACTGACCTTTGGAACGTCTCCTGCAACCTCTGGATCTTGAATGGGACCAAACTTCTGACATGGACCTGTCTCGTTGCCTAGTCTTCTGATGCTTGACGATATAGAGTTTCGCGTCACGGTCTCATACGGTCTTTGGATTCATCAATGCACAGTCATCGCCAGCCTCAACCCCAGGCAGCACAGGCAAATCTGATGAATATCTGTCACAGACATTTGTTTCCAACAGTCTTTACAGGTTTTAAAACCTATCTTTTTGGGGACATGTCCCTTGCACACTGTAAAGAAAGTTTTTGAAGGAGGTAAGGTTCTCAAAGAGACAAGAGGTAGCTCGGGTCCTCTTATGGTGGAATGGAAAGAAAGGAACAGACGTCAGGCGTGGGACTTGAGATGTAATTTATGCAGTGGAACGGCGTAAGAGTGTAACCGCACGGTGCCACCTACTTGCATGCAAATATACTGCTAAAAATTGTCCTGCTCCAGTGTGATGAGGCATTATCTTCAAAATAATATAATATTCAAAATGCGAGGCATCTGCGGCTAGAAGTCTCTATCAGAATTGTTAATAATGATAAAGGCAGTAGGTGTGATGTATTTATTGTAAAAAGCAAATGCTAAAGTCATAAGGCATTTAAGGGTGAATTTTTATTACTTGAAGAGTAATTTCGTTACATGGTATTTCAGAGATTAACATAGTACCTAAAGGTTTTGGTGCTGGCTAATCCCTTCTGATAAACAGTAGAGATAGAAGATTTGCACTGTAAAAATCCTTACAGGCCATCATAGGAGCGATAGTATTTTGCTTTACCAACTGTAATTCTGTATAGATTTGTACTTTTATGACTGTAAGCCTGATAGTTGTCTTGTGGGAAAGCTTACTATCAATACAATAGGCCTGGGTGGTTATGGTGACAAGCCAATGATAAAGGCTGCAAGCCGGACTGGTCTACTCAGAAAAGGTAACGTCCGATGCATTAACTCTGACCTGTTTCCTACGAAAATGTATAACAAAGGCAGTAGGTCTGGCTTATTTAGTATGAAATGCATTTGTTAAAGCCAATAGGCCTTTAACAGTGGATCACGATCACACTGTGCTACAAGTTGTAGACGGGTATCTTGCTACATGAAAATTCACAATTACAGTACTAGGAAAAGGTTTTGATGTTGCTCACCACCTCGGACAAACCTTGGGTGTATAAAATTCTCATTGTAATAATCCTATGAAGGCTTTTTTGAAAGAGGGGGTATATTATTAGGCCAGATTTAATTGTATATATATTTTTAATGTTATAAGTGTATGCATGATAGTTGCCAGCTTAAGCACACTTCAGTAGGTCTGTGTTAAAAGTTTTGTCTTTATTGGTTTATTGCGAAAACGTATCAAAAATGTTACCTTTACAGGCAAGCATTTTAGTGTTGATTACCCCATCTGACAAGCCATGGGGGTAGAAGATTTACGTTGTAATAACTCTTGCTAGAACCTCTTCTAAAGGCCTGACAAGCTTAGTGGTCTTCTAGAATTTGTAATAAAAAAATCATTAATACATACAAATAAATATATATACATTAACGTGCATAGAGAGGCTTTGGATCAGCTGTCTTCGACCACTTGTCGGCATGGGTGTCATTTACAGCATGGGGCAGCCCACTTCTGCCCCATAGTCTCTATTTTCTTTATGTGAGAGCATTTGTCTGATCCCATGTGCACATCCGCCTGCAACTGAGTGCGTCTCAGTGCCAGGGTAGGTGGGCCAGTCCTTTAGTTTTCCATTTTACCCTTTATAGGTCCCCTTTCATTTCTGAACTTATTGTTTTCATTTTGAGACCATGCTACAACCTACCAGAAAGTGCTGATTGACTATTTGCTCATTCCATCTTCAGTACACAGCATACTGCAGTTTCACTGAATCTAAATTAGGCAACAATCATGGAATGGTTCTGTAATAGTGTATGATTGTTTTAGTAAACACAATTGTTCTAAATGTGGCACCCATGATGGAAATAAAAAGATACATTATGTACAATACCATTGCAAGATGGTCACCCGCTGCTTTATATACCTTTATTCGTCAGTCACATCCCAATATTTTCTCTTTTCTACTTCTATCCTTTTAATTTATCTTGCATATGTTGTAGAGTGTGTATGTTTTATTGTAGTTATATAATTAAATTAATGCAAGAATCAATCAGTGGGTGGATGAATGAATGGGTGCATGGATGAGTGGCATAGCGCAAGTATGATAGCTTTTTTGAGTGCTCAAACCCAAAAATGACTGAAGATGCACTGTAACTTGTCCAAGTGGCATTTCCAATGTGTTTTTTTTTCTGGTTGTAGGTATACTTAATAGGTTGTCTTCTGTAGAGAGGAGAATCTAGGATGCGTGGTTAAGCTTTATACTGTCAAGTAAAATTAAAAGCATTTTTACAAAGGAGTCCTGATGGCAAAGACAGAGCTTGTCTCTACTTGAACTGTCTACTAGGACCCCTGCGGGATGAAGTACATATTGTGCCCATATTGGTGAGCTCAATCATATTGCTTCAAATCCAGCTGTCAGACCTTAATCAAATTTCTCAACTGAATTGGATCTTTGAAATAGTTGCTAGACAATAAAAGTATCCAAGTTCCCTGACGGTGAGCCTCAGCAAAAGGAAGACCTCTGTAATGTGCAAAGACTTTTGTGCTGTTTCTTTGATAAGTAAGTAGCGTAGGTATATATTTGTATAATTAAATGGATTTGTGATTTAATAAAATGCTAGGCAATCTTTCCTGTGCAATTTGTATTGATTTACTGTATTAACCTATGACTTTGACCTGTTCGAAGTCAGATCTCTGATGATGCATGTTGCATTCCTAGGGTCAGTGTGAGTTAGTTTTGTAATACTGAGGTTTCACACGAGAAGAAAAAAAATGGCTGCCGAGTCATTTGTGAGGTTAGTACTTCCAATCACTCTATTGTCTACACACAACACACGTATGATGTGAACAAGGGTGTTGGGTCTGTTTACAGTGACCAAATGCCCTATACTGTGCAAGTAGATTTCCTGTTACTCATCCACAATGAGTACTATTACATTTTTTGTTAAAAAGTGCAGATGGAGACTTCCGCCTCAGCTTTAACATACTTTTACTACTATTTTGCAATCTGCCAACATTCCAGGAAGAAAGCCTGCAAAGGCGCATCTTTCCAGGCGTTTGCCTGATGAGGTCAGGTATCTGTTTCAACAGAAGCCCATTCCCACTGTGCTGACTTCACCTCAGATAAGTCTGCACAGAGGAAGAGGATTCCATGTCCAAACGCGCGCACACTTTTTTTTTCTCCTCAGAGAAAATAATTTTCCCTGTGAAGAAACAGGTCCTCAGCATCCCACCAAATATATCCGAGGTTGATCCTTTCCCCTTCCCACCACAGGGAGCTGGTGTAGCGAGAAAATGCCCAAAAGTGTACACGTTTGTGAGCGTTCCCAGACTTCCTAGGCAAACGATTCCTTGGAACATCCCGTTCCCACCTCCTGAATGAGACATAAAAAAAAGGCCCATCTAATCCTAAATCTACAATTATTACCAAATGTACCCTTGTGAATAGGGTGCTGTGTGACTAGCAGCATCTTTAGACTACATCCTTAAATAGGAATAGGCATTTCATATCCTGGTTGCCATGACAGGTGAGAGATATACTTTTACACTGTGTTACTTCGGATCCAAAGGTTTTTTTTTCTTTACAACCTACGTCAAAAAATAAAAGGGTAACAGGAGCATCTTCCTTCTAGATCTCTACCCTCTTTCATGTCACCTCCTGGGGTGCGTATGTGATGGGCTATCTGCTATGTACTGTGCTTAATGAGAGAGAGAAAAACAAGTTACTTGCTTTTGGTAGCAATCTTTATGGTGGATACTCTAACCGCAGATTCCTCATCTTATGAATACTCCCCGAGCTCAGACTGGATCCGTAAACTTTAAAGCAGTACTCCTGCACACCAGTAGGCGGCATCTTGCAGCTATGCACCAACAGCATTCCGCTCTGGAAGTGATGGGCAGAGCAGCATACAAGTGCCACTTGTAGGCTGATGGCAGTTGCTTTTTTAGGTTGTCCGCTCCCTCATATGCATCGCCCAGCACCAGATTGTCATGACCAGTGTGCAAAGCTCAAGATTGGGGCAGTTTTAGATTGTTAAAAAGTCCAGTTCAAAGAATGGGGAGGTAGGAGGTTCAGTGAGGAATTAGCAGTTAGAGTACTCACTAGAAAGATCATTACCAAAAGGAAAGTAACTTGGTTTTCTAACCACATTTACCTCATCTTGTGAATAGATACAATAGCAGTATGCCCCTATGTGGTGGGTCTGTGAACAGGCTCAGGCCAAAAAGTCCAGCAGTAAATGCCCCTCTCAACGTACTGGACTATAGAGGCTGTAGTGCTTCATGAACCTACGTACTCACATCCACGTAGCCACCTGATATGTCTCCAGGACTGGTAATCCGGGTGCTAGCGCAGTGGCAGCAGCATTAGCTATAGTGGAATGAGCCTGTGAGCTTTCTACAGGCTGCTTCCTCAACAGTGCTTAACAGATCTTTATGCAGAGAACACTCCATTGGCAGATGGTCTGTTTGTGCAGTGCCTTGCTGTAGGAAACGTGTGCTTTCTGCAGGGTCACCCTGGACTTTTCACCTTCAACGTGACCCTACATTTTTGCTAGCTGTAGAGTTCTGTGCACTTTAAAAAGGCTAATCTGTGATAAAGTGCCTGTGCCCACCCTTCAACTTGGTGAAATTGGGATACACCTGATTGGAATATTTAACTTACCTGAAAGTACCTAGTATATAATACAAAGAGTAACCAGGGCTTGTAAGTTAAATGTCACTAGTGGACTGCAGTATCCATTGTGCCATCCACTACAGTAACAGTGCAAACATGAGGACAGACAAAGCATGTGAAGCTTCATTGTTGCAGCTTGCAACTGCAAATTCAACCTGCCACAATAACCCCTATTGACAGTTCAAGGCCTTCCTGCTTAATATTTATAAGTCAGCCCTATTTCGGCCTTATTGTCTGTAAGGCAGGGTAAATGATATTTAAAAGAAGGAAATGTAGGAATTTAATGTTAAACATGCCCTTACAGTGAAACAGCCCCAAAAGCTATTTTCATTATTAACTTTAAAATAATAATTCTGGTTCGGAAACAGCAAGAAAAATAATTAAACAGCTATTGATAATACTTATTAAAAAAACAAAAAAAAAGTGAAGTTTGATTTTTTTTTAAAGTATTAGTAAAATAGTACTGTTAGAGCTTTACTTTTTCACTGTAAAGGCCCCTAGAGGCCTATTGCATTTGCTCTCCCACTTCTGCCAGACAGTAATTAGCATCTGAATAGGCGCAAATGAGTGTGATATGTCTCCCAGAATTAAACAATTGGCTGACCTGAATGGGCAGAGATGGGGAAGAGGTGTGGCGCAGCGGCCAGGGCGACTGACTCCGGAATCCGGGGGCTCACGGTTCGATCCCCGGCGGCAGATCAGCCCAGCACCATGTGACTCTAGGCAGTAGCTCGCTTATTTTTCCCGACGGCCCACAGTGCCTTGACACCCTGGGGTAATTGTTCGCGCTTTACAAATGTTGTTTAAGAAAGTCAGAATCGCCTGAAAGGACAATGGGTATCAATCCCTCCTCTGGCATTGGCACTGGCGTCGAGGTGAATGCGACTGTTGAAATGAAGAGTGCCAGGATCTGAGGCAGATTTGTGGAGAACAGACCGCGCCAAACGTGGGTTCGCCAGCGGAAGTCCAACTGGAGGCCCCCATGATTCCTTGGGGCCCGAAGGTGCGCCACAGGGAGCTGGTTAAAGACCGAATATGAGCAGCATGGAACCTCCTAAAGGCCTCCACCTGCTCTGATGTCATCATTAGCCCCGAAAATTATGGGTATATCAGGGCTAGACTCTAAATCAGCTCCGATGGAGATGGGTGACACCCTTACACTCTCTCTGGATTGCGAGAGTGGCAGAGAGGGACCGATTCCAGGTCTGATTTCTAATGCTTCTTTTTTAAATTAGCCAAAGACTTTGACCACAATGATTATCTGCTGTGGGAATGATTTCGGGAGCGAGAATGGGATATTCTTAACGATTTTGACCAGTCATGGCATGGAGTCTTCCAATGTTTGGCGACACACAGCTTTGCCTCGCATGTCCCGTATGGCCATCGGATTCATTTTGGCACAGTCATCGCCCTGGAATCGTGCGCTGACCCCAGTCACCACATACATACATCGTGAGCGTCTGTCACAAACATTGGTCTGTTACACTCTTTACATGGCTTGAATCCTGCTGTCTTAGGGGGTGACATTTTCTCTGGCACACTGGTAAAACCTTTTAAGCAAGACTCATAAAAAGATCAAGGAGTAGCTCAGGATCCATGTCTGAAGGTGCAGAAAGAAAGGAACAGTCATCAGCAAGAATGGTTGGTGCTTAGATGCAGCGCCGCTCATTACTTCTAGAGCGGAAAGAAGTCGGCGCGCAGTAGTATTGCTTTAGAGTTTCCAGATCCAGTCTGATGCCTGGGGAATATTCACAAGATGCAAAATCTGTGGTTAGAAGTATTCATCAGAATAAGCAATTCAACCTAAAGAAGATTCAATTCATAGTTTGAAGCTGTTGAGTTGTAATAATTTTGTCTAGAGGCACTCAGTAAATTACAAGGAAAGAAAGCCAACATGACACATCAGGAATACTGTTTACAATACTCAATAATATGTGGGAGAAAATGAGAAGCAACAGCAGCAGAGACATGAGACAAGATGTCAACCATCTGCCATAATATAAAACAATGTTAAAATCTATTATGTGATGAATCAAGTGGCTGCTGTTCGACTTGGTGTAAACGAATGTCTATTATGTGGAAAGAAGTACACTGAAGTGTATATAGTAAAAATACATTGCAGACTGGTTCAGAGAATAGTATACAAAACTATGCTTTCAATGTTATTAACTTAAGTGTGAATTCATATGCAAATATGCAATGACAGAATATATGTTTTCCCATGTTCTAATTGGAGCAGATTAATTAACACTTACAGCCTACTGAGCAAAATGCTGTTGTGACAATCTTTGGTTCCATTAAAATGTCGATTTGCCATTTTCTTACTACATGTAATGTTATTAGCTTACAAAGAAATATATAATCTGCTTTGACTTAATGCGTATTTGTTATCACTGCCTTACCATCAATATTGATCAATGAACGGATGTCATCTTGATGGTCTGAGAGACATTTAATTTTGTGGACATCCCAGTTTTCGTCTTCCTCTGAGGGTGCGATCAACTTAAAAATAACTTGGAAAAACAGGAGAAAACTTTTAGCTAAATACACAAAATATTCTGTTAGTAGCATAAGAGACAGTAACACCGGATCTTAAACTCCTTTCACCACAGAGCCCAGTTCAACAGGGATATGACTGTGATTCTGCAGGGCATACATTACAGTCCCAGTCATAAAAGTGTTCAATTGATTCACCCAGCTTCAATGACAATATTTAGGTTAGAAAAATGGTATAGGTGTTTATGCAGTTACCATTTGGTACAATATATTCTGGCACACTTGGTGCTGACCTCTATGGTCTCGAGTTCTTTTAACAGCACTTAGAGAGACACATATTCTCTTGAAGATCGCCTTTTCTGAGGTGAGGATGGCCTTTTCTGGGTGGCTTTAGAATGGCTTCAGCAAATAAGTATAACACAATTTTTACTCATGCTTTGTCGAATACATGCTTTTGTTTAAAGGATTTCATATGCTTTGTTTGACATCGTTTGTGTTTTAGTACACCCAGCAAGGGGAAATTGTCACTATCAATAAACACACATATACATGAAGTCAGTTGGCCCAGCTGTACACCAGGATAGTCCTCCAGTGTATGTGGAATCATTTTACTCAGTGTTTTAGCCAAAGAAAAGATAAATGGCATCTGGAGGTAAGAAATACATCAGAAATAAGTTGAGATGTGGACTTAAATGGTAACCCAAACAGATGGTAAAAAATGGAGATTAACACACCATTTTATAAACTGGACCTTTTGCCTGTGTTGTAATCATTTAAAGTTGCATGCAGGTGCCTGCCTGTTCTATTTCCATGGTAGCGTTCTACCTGGACAGTTGTAACCGGAGAACCGACAGGCTGGCAGCAGGAGTTGGTGGTTCAGGATTTAAGAAAATAAAAGACTGAGAAACTTACCAGAGTGTCTCTTCTTAACACTGGCGACGAGTACAGCTTGCGGGGGACAACCCTGCCACCAACTTTCCCCATTTTGGACGAACCCGTGAGTTGCCATCTTCTCCTCATCTGTTGCGGCGGTGAGACCAGTGAAGAGGCGATCTTCTCCACTTGCTAAGGACTCCCCATGTGTACCTGACTTCCTACCAGGTTTCCAGCCGAAATTGGACATTTTTGACCATTTTGTCCCTTCTTGGCTGTTGCGGCTCCTCGTGACATTGCTCGCGATGATTGCTCTGGCGCACAGCCTCTGTGTTGCATCATCACGTCACGCATGTCACGTACGTCACATTACGTGCTTGCCGCAATCTTGGTTGTCGCGTCTCCTTGACAACGAGCAATTCTTCACGAATGAGTGATATCCTACGCTACCTGCGTACTGCCATCCT
This sequence comes from Triturus cristatus, assembly GCF_964204655.1. Classification (NCBI taxonomy): domain Eukaryota; kingdom Metazoa; phylum Chordata; class Amphibia; order Caudata; family Salamandridae; genus Triturus; species Triturus cristatus. The sequence goes on along the minus strand of NC_140581.1, from coordinate 456,873,322 downwards.
TGTTGTCGTCTCTCCTTGACAATGAGCATTCTGCACACAAATGGATGTCTAATTACTGGGTTACAGGTATGTACAGTGCTTTCTGACCACAGTGCTTGTACTTTAAAGCCCCCATTTATTCTTTTTTTGACTTTTCGCACACAAATGGATACTTAGTACTGGATTACAAATATCACTGTATTTCCTGACCACAGCGCTTGTATTTTCCCCGATCTATAACTTTTACAGTCCTTGTTGATGAGACACTGCTTTCACTTATGCTCATTATTGTACTTGTGTGTTTTTAATTGACTTTTCTACTGCATTACTCACTTAACTTTGTGGAACCTTTTTGAACTCATTTTTTCTTACCTTGTTTGAGTCACCTCTACACTAAGACCTACCATGTCTGCTACTAGTATGAGCCAACCCCCTCCATTTCTCTGGAAAAAGGTGAACCTCTTTTACAATGGAAGAGATGGAAGTTATTATTCGATTCTTATTTAGTTGCAATTGGTGGCGAGAAATTTTCTGCTCACAGAAAACAAGCGATTTTACTCCACAATCTTGGAATAGAGTGGCGTAACATTTACGAAAGGATTGACATAATTCCAGTTGGAGAAGGTGATGGTGAACCATCTGATGTATTTGACATGTCCATGAAAATGTTAGCAAAGTATTTCGGACCTCGCATCAATGTAGTTTTAGAGAGGCACAAGTTCTTCATAAGGGTCCAAGAACATAATGAAAAAGTCGGTAATTACGTAGCATCTCTAAAAACACTTGCACGCACTTGTGAATTCTGTGACCTCACTGACTCGTTGATACGAGACCAACTAGTCAGGTGCACAAACAGTTCCAGAGTGCAGGAAAAACTTGTATCCAAAAATCCGTCACTCAAAGAAGCTGTAGCCATTGTTGAGGGTATGGAGAACACCTCTGGTTGGGTCAAAGAGATGAAAACTCACTAAACTACTGCAGACGAAGTTCTTACACCCAGAAGCATTCATGAATTGACCCAGAGGGATGCACTTCCTGGTCATGCACATGAGTTTGTCGATAACGTTTCCTCGACATCCCTCGCCGCAGCCACATCACATCCCACCTAAGAGACCTGCACTGGCTCCCCGTCAACAAGAGGATAACCTTCAAGCTCCTCACCCACGCACACAAGGCACTCCACAACACCAGACCACCGTACCTAAACAGACGACTCAGCTTCTACACCCCCACCCTCTAGCTCCGCTGACCTCGCCCCAGTCCCCCGCATCCGAAGAGCGACCTGCGGCGGCAGATCGTTCTCCCACCTCGCCGCCAAGACCTGGAACACCCTCCCCATCCACCTACGGCAGACCCAAGACCTGCTGACCTTCAGAAGACTCCTCAAGACCTGGCTTTTCGAGCAGTAGCAGCACCCCCCACCCCCCAGCGCCTTGAGACCCTCACGGGTAACTAGTGCGCTTTATAAATGACATGATTGATTGATTGAAAGAAGCCGAAAATCTCCACTGACTTTTTGAAAATGAAGTGTTACAGATGTGGTACTAACAATCATTCTTCCAACTACCCCCAATGCTATGCGAGGAAGACCACATATCACAAGTGTGGAATTAAAGGCCACTATGCTGGAGTATGCAAGTCAGGGGGGAAGAGTACGCGCAATGGACAGTGCGCATGAGAAAATTGAAGCAAGTGTTCCACCCAAGATAACCATGTTGAACGCTGACCTCATCTGTATGCCAGAATGCGACGTGGTGATTGGTGATAAGCTGTTTGTCATCCGAGCTGACTCTGGCTCTCCTTTTACCATGCTAGGAAAAGAACTTTGGGACAAGTTTTTCCCTGATCTAAAACTTTTTGCTCCTGACCTCAACCCAGTCAGTTATGGTGGTTCACAGATCGATGTGATAGGTTATGCCATTATGAAAATGTATTTTAAAGGAAGAGACACGATTGGAAAGATCTATGTCGCCAAACGTGGCGACAACCTCCTTGGTTGGAGACATCAGAGAGACTTGGGGATAATACTCAATCCTAATGCTCGCTGTCCTTCAGAACAGGTCATGTTAGTAGATCATAATCTGTCTTACAATAAGTATTTTGAAGAATTCCCCCAGGTCTTTTCTGATAATTTAGGTCTCCTCTAAGACTTTGAACACTATCATGCTTAAGCAAAAACCTATACCAGTGGTGCACAAAGTTAGAAAAGTCCCCAACATGATGTTGGAACCTTTAAGGTGTGAACTCAAAAGATTAGTCACTCAAGGTATTATTGAGGAAATTGAATCTTCTGAATGGCTGGCCCAGTGGTTTTGGCCCACCGAGGATGGAGGGAAGAGTATTCGTATGTGTGTGGACTTGAATAACCTAAATAAGTGGATATGGGTGGATCGTCAACCACTTCCTAACATCTCTGAATCGATCAATATGCTTGGTGGTGCGGAGGTCTTTAGTGTGTTAGACTTATCATCGGCGTACCACCAAGTCCCCCTCCATTCTGACTCTAGACACCTTACGTCTTTTGTGACACCACTGGGGGCCTTCCGTTTAGTCAGGATGCCATTCGGATTAGCCTCTGCGGCTGCCTGTTTTCAACGTATTATGAAACTAGTCTTGAAGGATATTCCCAATATCATGTTTTTTCAGGATGATATTTTAGTATATGGGAAAGATGATTCTGAACATGACGCAACATTGAGACGCACTTTACAAAGAATGGCTGACAAAGGTTTAACTGTAAATCGGTTGAAATGTAGAATTAATGTGTCTTCTGTAACATACTTGGGACATGTTATATCTGGGGAGGGCATCCAACCAAAACTGGATTTAGCAAAAAGCATAGTTGATGCTCCAGCTCCAACTGACAAGGAGCAAGTGAGGTCTTTTCTCGGCCTCGCTGAGTTTTATTTAAAATGTATCCAAGGTTTCGCCTCCACAGTTGAACCCATCATGGTCCTTCTTTAGAATGGAGCACATTTTGTTTGGTCCCGTGAGTGTGCCACGGCCTTCAGCACCATTAAACAAGCAATTGGAAAAAGACCTTGGGTCTTTTTGACTCCAAAAAGAAATCTTTCCTAACTACTGATGCCAGTTTGTGTGGTCTTGGGGCTGTTCTCTCTCAGGTTGATTGTGGTGAAGAGAAAGTTGTTGCGTTTGCCTCTAGAGCATTGAAGAAGCCTGAACAACAGTATTCTTGTATTGAGAGGGGGCTTTGGCCTTAGTGTGGGCTATTAAGCATTTTAGGTTTTATCTATGGGGTATTCCCTTTTTAGTAAGATCCGACCATCGCCCTTTGGTGCAGGTATTCTCCTGCATGGAGAGTGAGAGACTCACTCCAAGACTTAAGCGTTGGAGCGAAGGTTTAGAAGAGTACAATTTGTGTGTGGAATATCTCCCTGGTGCGGTGAACAAAGCGGCAGATTGTCTGTCAAGATTACCTATTGAATATTCTGAGAAAGCCTTTGACAGTGATATTGTTAATGTTAGTTGGGTCAAGGAGTCTGCCATTCAAGAGAGTGAGTGCGAAAGTTCTTTGTTAGCTGATCCCTTACTTCCTGCAGTAACACATTTTGTCATTGAAGGTTGGCCAGACAATAAGAGGATGGACTCTGATTTGCTTCCTTTTTCGTCCATCAGAAATTAGCTTACCCTTTGTCAGGGACAACTTATGCGTGGAGAGGGAGTGATTCCACCTGAGGGTCTTAAACCTAAGCTCATAAACTTGGCTCATGAGGGGCATTTGGGGAGAAGCCTTACGAAGTCTCGCCTTCGGGAAAGGTATTGGCGGCCAAAGATGGATGGACAAGTTCAAAAAGTGGTTAAGGAGTGTTATGAGTGTGGTTCCTGTGACAAGTCCCGTGTGGTTAACACGCCCCCACTGTCTCCTGTTGAGATCCCAAGAGAACCGTGGGTTAAGTTGGGTTTGGATCCGATGGGTCCTTTTGTGCTCTTGAGCCCGGGAGACAGATTTGTGATCCTTTTGGTGGACTACTCGTCCAAATGCGTCTCCACTAGGTGTGTAAGTTCAGTAAGCACGAGGGTGGTTATTGATTTTCTCAAAGAAGAATTTGCTAGTGAAGGGATTCTCAAGTTCCCCATCACAGATAATGGCCTGCCTTGTTTCTCAAGAAATGCATGAGTTTTTGAATGACTATGGCATCGTTCATTAGAGAACTGCTCTCTATGCTCCTCAAGCCAATGGATTGGCGGAGCGCATGAACAGAGTAGTTAAAGCATGCGTGCAGAGAGCTGTTGTGACAAGACTTCCTCTTAAAGGGATCTTGAGGGACACATGGTGGGCTCATCGCACTGCAGTGAACAGTGTTTTGCTAAAGTCCCCATTCCAAATGTTGCGAGGGAGAGTTGCATTATCCAAATTCAATCCTGGCTGGCTACCTCTTGTTGAGGGTCTTGTTTTGAGCGAGGAGCAGGTGAGTGATAACATTAGGTCTTACCAAAACATGTATAAACAGAGGTTTGATTTTAAAAAATCAACCAAGGTTATGTCATGGAAGGTTGGAGAGTGGGTGCTCGTCAAGAGACCACGTTGGCACAGAAAGGGTATCACTGAATACATGGGACCATTTGTTATTACTGCAGTATATAAAAATGTGGTCACTGTGCATAACGGTGGTAAATGGAGCATGTCTCAGTTGGTGAAGTTCCATGGTGACAAATCTATGCTTCCTTCATGCCCTGATGTTTCACCTGCTTCACACTTGCCCACTAATTGTGATTCTCCGCCTCATCCTTCTAGGTCTCACCGTCTTCCTAAAAGGTATGAAGATTATGAAATGTTTTAGGTTCTTAATTTGTTCCTGGTTTTCCCTGAACAGTTTCACATAAATTTGTAATGTTTATAATAATTCTTGTCCTATTTTAATGTTTTGGATTTACAGACTTCCTTTCTTCCTTGTGCCTTCTTTTCTCCTTTCCTCTTCTCTTTTGTTTCCTCTGTAAAGGGGATGTGTTGTAATCATTTAAAGTTGCATGCAAGTGCCTGCTTGTTCTATCTCCATGGTAGCGTTCTACCTGGACAGTTGAAACCGGAGAACCAACAGGCTGGCAGCAGGAGTTGGTGGTTCAGGATTTAAGAAAATGAAAGACTGAGAAACTTACCAGTGTGTCTCTTCTTAACAGCCTGCAATAATAATAAAATCTTAAAGTGGTAGTTAAGTCGTAAATTACCTTGATCGTGATAGAAATTCCATTCTTTGTGAAAGCAGTTTGAATTCCTTCCACCCCCATCTCTCCAGCAAGAGTCACTTGATACAATTAATCAGAAAGAAACCTGTTGTACTAATTTTGTTAAGTACATGTTTAACAATTAATTATGGGGTTTTCAGATCAGTAAATCTACTCTAACTGTAACCCTTCACATCCCAAGAATCTAGCCTGTTGAGTAGGCAACCTTTTAATCTGTAGTTCGAAACGTTGCAAAAAGTCAATTGGAATCTCACTTGAAAGGTTAGACTAAATATGAGGTTTGGCGCTAACAATTATAAGAAGATGGAGTTTTACTGGAGAAGAGCTAACCGCCATGCCGTGAGCAGCTAGCCGTGCGAGCTCCCCGTTTGACTGCGAGCCCCCAGACACTTTTGCCCACCAAACCTAGTGTTAGAGGACACCCCAGGTGCACCCGGTCTGCTGACACTCTGGTGGGAGCCGCAGGTAAGGTGGCTGGCAATTGAGACCCAGAGGAGGCTGAGGAGCTCGAGCATGGGTGGCTCCTTGGCAGCAACAAAATGCCGGCCTGTAGTGGAGCAGAGGCCACGGCGCTCGTCGTCACTGTACCTGAGACAGGCGGGGGACGCGCAGCAGGATCAGCCGTGACTTCCTCTGCAGGGTAGATCCCTCCCAACCGTGCCCCGAGCGTACAAGGTGGAATTGGGCCGATGCTCTTGGCCCTTTGATCAGGGACGCGTATTTGTTGATGGACTGGAGGAACCCTGGCGGGGTTCAGCTGAGTTGCTGGTTGGATGGGGAGCGCTTCTGCTGCCCACAAGGTCCTCACTGAATAGGGAATATCTGTAATACTGTAGGACCTTACCGACCCTACTGCATCTCCCACTTTTCTCCTGGATGTGTCTGACTGTGCTACGCCTTCTAGGCCTGCCACTAGTGACCCTGGGTGTTGATCTTAGAGTCATTTTGATCTTCCTTGTTTTCCTTCGCCACAGATCGCACCCAGAGACTTAAGGATGATGCATCGCCAGGCACCCCCTAGGAGGGCATCAAGCAGAGCGCACCTGCGCTACCGTCAGATGGGCGCAAACTGACCTACCAGACAGCAGGCAGCTGAGAAATGCAGCCTAAATGAGATCTGGTGGAAACTCGCCACGTCTCAAGCCAATATCCAGCAGGAGGTTCACCTCAAGCTCGGCAGGCTCGATAGTGTCTGGGCTGGATAATACCCTTTCCAGTGTCACGCCAAGCATACCGGACTACATCATTTGACCCTTGCTTGGATGGCGTATGCGTCCTGTGAGGCGTGTGCCTCGTTGGTGGTACTGTGATGTGGTGGCTCTATTATTCCCTCATGTGTGCTGTTTGGCTGGGGGAGAGCTGAGCGAATACAGGGGCTTGCGATGCGTGTGACCATTTGACTTGACACACAGCTACTTTGCTTCCTAGGCTGGTTGGACTACTCTCCTACATAACTTTCTGATACAGAACGGTTTAGACTCCTTGGATGGGCTCTAGTTTGTAGGCTTATCACCTAATACTCTTTCAACAGGATGTACCCATACCACAGTCCGGGGTGGGGGTTGTGGGAGTTTTGTTGTTCTTTCTTGACTGTTTCCTTTGTTTGTTTCTTTTGTTTTATTTGTGTGGTGGGGGAGACTGTGCTTGTGGCTGGCCACAGACGCACCAACTATATGCCTTGGTGCATTGAGCAGCACAAACGCACACTTAGATGGCTGACCGAATCTGATTGATTACCTGAAATGTTTTGGGGCTGTCCACACCTTCCAAGCGCTACACGTTCTGTCCGAATTTAAACGGAGGGGGGCACAGGTTGCGTTAATATAAGGGACACATCTGTCAGATTCTGAGGGCAGGACCGTCCGCAAAAGGTGGAGAGAGCAACTATCCTGTACTTTGTTTGCGAGGGGGGCCCTTCCAATTGCATAAGTCCGTCATTGACCCTAAGGGCCGATATGTCCTAGGGTTGGGTCCGTTGGATGTCAGGGATGTTTATCTACTTAATGTTTATGCCCCAAATACGGACCAACCCTCTTTTTTGACTAGCTTAATGCCCCTCCTGGCAGCAGCACTGCCTTACTTGAGGATAGTTGGAAGGGACTTCAACTGCATGGCGGATCTCACTTTGGACAGGTACATAACCTGTTGCACTCAACACTTGTGCATAAAGCGGTGGGAGCTTTTTGTGCATGGGCCCAACAGTGGGGCCTTACCAATTGCTGGAGGGCAGCGAACCCTGGGCTCTGGAGTTACTCCTTTTGATCTGGCGTACATGATTTTGAGGTTCACTTGGATGGGGTGATCTGTTGTGATGCAGTGTATGAACCGGAGGTGGATGCAGAGTATCTAGTAAAAGCCTATACCGCCCACCACCCCTTGCTATGCACTTTTCGGTGGTCGCCTCCCAGATCTTCTGTCCCCACTTTGCGGGTAGACCCGGCCCTGCTTGATGAGCTGACTTTACGGGCCTGCTTGGGGAGACTATTACTAACTTCTGTCTGGAAAACACGGGGTCAACGTAGTCAGTGGGGGTCAAATGGGAGGCTCTGAAGGCGGTTTTACTGGGCTTTCGTATCTCTAATAAGCTAGGGGTGCGGAACCAACTGCATGCGGATACAAGGCCGCACGAGGCAGTTTTGAATGATCTGTCCCTGGAACTGAGAGAGAAATCAGAGGACAGGGAACGGTTACTTTCTGAAAGGGAGAAATTGTTTGCGCTGGGTGAAACGCTTTTGGCAATACCACTACAGGGTCTATATTGCAAGGGCCCACGCGGAAATAGATAAGTCGGGGAGCATGTTAGCTTTGCTCTCCAGGAGGAGACCAGGGAGCACACTATTGTCCAGATTCATGACTCAGCAGTTCAGGACGTGTTCACGCAGGAGGATATTAATGCTGCATTCACGCAATACTACCATGAGCTATACTCAGTGGACATGGAGGTGAATAAGGTGGATATTTTGCTATACATTGCAGATACCTCTTCTGTGGTTCTAGACACCGCTTAGGCAGAGCGACTTTGTGCTGATGTTATCATCCAGGAGGTGCGGACTCAATTAAGAAGATGGATCAGAGCAAGGTCCCTGGAACAGATGGGCTGCCCATAGTGTTTTATTCCACCTATTCTGCTGCCCTTGCCCTAAACTAGAGGAAGTTTTTAATGGAGCTAAGGCACAGGGACTGCTCCTGCCCTTCCTGCCAGAAGCCATGATTGTAGCTTTATGCAAGAAGGACAAGGACCCGGTGCTAGTCGACTCCTAACGCCACCTCTCTATGCTTAACACAGATTATAAAATCCTAAACAATATCCTAGTGAATAGGATTTGCCGCATGTTGATAATCTGATGCACCCTGATCAGACCGGGTTCCTTCCTACCTGTAGCACCTCGCCTTATATCCACCAGTTAATTCACATCCTGGATACACGAGAGCGGCTTCAGACGGATTCACTAGCATTGTCCATCGACATTCGGAAGGCATTTGATACTCTTCATTGGGAGTTCTTGAATGCTACTTTACTCAGAATGGAGTTTGGAAGAGCATTCGTTCAATGGACCAGGTTGCTGTAAACTATGCCCGTGGCGAATCTTAGAACTGGATTGGTGAAATCAGACGTGTGCACAGTGGAGCTGGGCACTAGACAGGGATGCCCTTTGTCCTCTCTGTTATTTGCCCTAGCTCTGGAGTCATTTGTGCTCTCCGTTTGGCAGTGTGGGCACTACTGTGGACTGCATATAGCGGAAAATTGCCTCTACGTTTTGACATACTGTTGTACAAAGTGTGAGGGGGCGATGGTGGCTTTGCCGGCGTTTTGGAGAGATGCCCGGTCTTGAGATTAATTGGCATAACTCCTGTGCCTAATGATTGCAACCAGACATTGGGGATTTGCGGCTCCCCGCAACCGCACCATCATTGTGCTGGGAACAGGATACCATCTGCTACTTGAGGGTGGGTGTCTATAGGTCCGCGGAGCTGCTTTTCGAAGGTAACGCTGCCTGAGCTATTTCGGCTTTGCAAAGATTGGTAGCATTTGGGAGTACACTGCCTATCTCAATTAGTGACTGGATAGCCATATCCAAGATGGTGATTTTGCCGCAGATCCTCTACTTATTCGTGGCTCTGCTGGTGAAAATTCTTGGGGTGTTTTTTAGGGAACTAGATAGCATCCCTCTTACATACTAGTGGGGGGTCTTCAAAATGTCGGGTGGCCTTGCGGAAACCGCAGCTCCCAGTAGATGATGGTGCTCTGGACTTTGAGCTTTACTATTCAGCTGCCCAGGTATTGTGGGTGGCTCGGGGTGGTCTCATACCTGGAATACTGTGGGGCACCAAGAGGGAGGGATGCCTTCCAGGGCTCTTTTGACACGGATTTTGCTGAAACCTGTCCCTGCCATGATGGTTTGCAGCAAGAATGTGTTAGTTAGGATGGCGAGATACGTGTTGGACAATGTGTTGCAGAGGACGCACTCCAGGGTTCCTTACACCTGCGAGTGACCCTTGACGAATGCTCAGAACTGGCAGCATCCAGGAGTCTGGGCTGGCCTGCAGCTGTGGATCGAAGCAGGGCTTACTATAAAGGATGACATGTTCACGGAGTTGGAGCTACCTCATTTCTGGACTGGAGGGAGATGTATGACGTCCAAATGAGAAACTTCCGCTTACCTTGGGCCCTGCCGGGTAAGGTTTGTGCTTGGTGGAGAACGGGTTCCGTGGAGCCCCCAGAAAATGAATGCTTTTGCTATCTATTCCTCATAATAAGGAGTAAAAGGGCAGTCACACTTCTATATAGGGCATTGCTGAAAGTAGCGCAGGTGAATTTGTGCCAGTTGTACCAGCGCTGGGTGGCAGACCAGGCCTACGTTTGATGACTCGGGCTGGAAGGGAGCCCTGGCCTTCGCCTCCAAGGTTTTTCTTAATGCTAGGTTCAAACTGATCCAGTTTTGTTTCTTGTACTGGGCGTACCTCACCCCTCGGCGCATTCATGCCATGTTCCCCAGGGCTTCTCCGGTATGCCCCAAATACCGTGTGAATGATACAGGTTTCTATCATATGGCCTAGGCATGTCCAGTGCTGGATCCATATTGGGATACAGTCCTGCAAGTTATCTATCGGGCTACAGAAAGACTCTTTGCCTGCGAGGGACGCGATTCTAGTGGCTTGTCCCAGAAAAAATGCCCATGGACGGATTCTAGTTGAGGAGATTTCTGTAGCTCCCTCACCAGATTCTGTGGCGCCCCCGTAGATACCTATCCCTGCTTCTGTTGTCTGATCTAGCACTGGGCTGGGTCTAACAGGGATTTTTACCTGCTTGCTTGATGTTTGCGATATGGAAGTGGTGGGTGTTTACTGAGTTTCTATTTGTTATTGTGCCCCCACCTCTTTGCCCTCCAGCGGATTAGCGCTGTGTTTTGCTGCGCCAGCTTCACACCAATATTGAGCATCCATGTCTTCAATACTTTTCTGTTTGTGTTTGACTTATAAGTCGGTTGCTATTTTTCCTGCCGCACGTCTGTTTTCTTTTGTTTGGAAATTTTGCATTGTTTACCTGAACATTTCAATAAAAATATTAAAAAAAGAAGATGGAGTTTTACATGGATGAAAAAAACAACTGAAAACGTGACTGATTTTAGAAGTCTCTGCTCCTTTCACTCTATAGGACAACAATACTTCTAGGCTGCACTGTCTCTTCGGTCCAAAGGCAACAGGCACCAGCTAGAAGGTCACACTAGAGGATGGTGGAAAAGTAATAAATACTCCATGTTCAATATACCATACAGACAGTCAAAGGAAATCTCTTTCTTTAGAACGAATCCGATGATAAATGTTTAAAATAAATATAGGCTTAAAGAAAACAATTCCACAAAAGGCTGACAAACATGCAAACACACTAATGGACTGATCCTCTGAGGGAGAAAAAGGGGACTGTGGCATGAAGAGCTTGCTATAATATGACCATATGAATGGACAGCACTGGTAGTTGTACAAACACCTCTAGCCAGTAACGTGTAAGCAAGGAAATTCTAGCGTGGAAGTGCTGGCGCTATTTGGCCCTGTTTTGCATAAGCTCTAAAGTCTCGTCTGATTGTCAGGAAAAAAAAATTATTCACTTTGGAGTTAAAAGGGATATTTTGTACTAGAAAACATGGATTAGCAGAGTCATAGCATATAACTCCAGGACTTTCAAAAATGTAAATTGGGAGGTTTCATTGGTGACTCTATTTAGTCGCCCATTTATGCTATTAAAAGGGAAAAACAAATTAAACACGCAAGCACACATGCACAAAGTCACATACTTTGATTTCTATTTCTATCACTCTTTAATTCTTAGAATAGTATGCTAGTAAATCGAAGTTATTTTGTTGTGGTCGCGCTTATTTTGAGAAAAATATTCTCATGTTCCTTTCAACTACTTAAGTCGTACTGCATATATTTTATTTTATTTATTTAGCAGTGTTTCTGTTTGTAACAGATATGTTTTACATAGTAGCACTGTCAGGTTATGGGCGGAGAACTAACATGAATTCATAGAAAAATAAGTTTACGCTTTGGATAATTGGGCATTTGTGAGCAACAAGCTACGAAGCACAAACACGTTGGAAGTTGCAGTAGTATGAATATTTGTAACATAGTGACCACCGCTGTTATGAACTCCTGGAGAGAATGGATTGCTTAGATGTCAGGTGGAGGGACTACCAAAATAGGGGACCTACGAAGCAGAAGGGCAGGAACTTGGTTGTACCACAGGAGGATTGGTCTGGGCAGAAGGTTGAAATTAGTGAATTGTGTGTCCAAAGAGGTGAGGGCTTATATACTGACAAACACTAACAGTTTGCATAAGGAACTGTTTTTGAAGTGAGCCAGCTGAATTGATGATGGTATGCAGAGGCAGCTTAGTCAATAATGTTAGGGGGGCACGAGTCTGAGATTTCACAACAAGTAAAGAGGTGTACCCAACTAACTAGGACAGGGCGGGCTGGGGCCACAACATGGTAGTAATACAAAGTGGTTAGGAACGTTACTTTTCAGTTATTTGTAAAATCACGCACAGTCAGCACAGGGTCTCGGTGAGTTAGTGTGGATAAGGCTGTCCACTCTAGTCCAGTACTGCTTCACAGTAATGCAGGGAAGACAGGACCAGGAGAGTAGGCTAGCATAAGCTCACACCTAGCACCAGGATTAGGGTGGGCAGAGAGCAGGCCTTGTGGTAGCCCAGGTCCAACAGCAGACCACCCTTGGAAGAAAAGAGGAAGCACAGGGAGCAGGCTAGGCGAAAGCTGCAAAACAGTAGAAAATGCTGCAGAGTACTAGTAGACTGTAAAGACATAAGGCACCAGAAATCCAGGAAAGGAAAGTTTGAAACTACCTGACCATAAAACCCTTGCACACTGTGATGGTCTACACACCAAGGAATCAGTGATTCCTCTTCCTTTCTCCCTCCCATTTATTAGAAAATACAGAAATTATATTGCAAATGTAAATGTATGAAAATTATAGCGATGGATTCACGTGCTGAAGGACATTGCAATTTCTTTCGTTCTACTGGGGTGCACCATTGTCCATTACTCTGCTTCAAGTGGTCAATACATTTAGAGCTACCTTCCATAATTATGCGGCTTTGATGACATTCTAAGTGTTTTATGCGTGGTAGATTTACTCTAAATTTTTCACAAAGAATATGTAGATTGATGATATGATATAATTTTTCACTGAGGGAGCAAACACTTAGACAACTGCATGGCTTTTATCTGTACTGTGCATAAGATGGTGACAGGAAATGTGTCTAATGTGTACTGTTGTTTGTCAGATGATGTGTTAGGGCAGCTTAAGCTGGATGTACTACTGCTTTAATAAACACTGAACCATCTGGATGGCCTGAAGCTGATTGGTGGTATCGGGAGTTGTTTCGTCGACCACTGGCAAGTGACAGGACACCACGATGCGATACCTTGAAGGGAGATAACAATAGAAAGGGTAGATGGAACCAGACTGAGGCAGAAAGAGAATGAGTGATATTGAGTCCAAGTCCACATCTCCACCCCCTGCACAGCAGATAATGAGAGGCCTTCAGCAGACACAAAAGGAAGGATACAAGTGGGGGCAAAGGTTGCACAGGGCTATCTGTAACAAAAGCATTTACTCTCTTAAGATATCTTAATTAGACTACAAGCGTGATTTCTAACATTATATGTAATGCTCTAATGTAGGTATGGTAACCATCTAAGCTATTGTAAGAATATTGAAACTGTGACCATTGGTCTGGACAATATTTTCATGCCAAGCCAGATTTTTAAAAAAGCAAACACAAAAGTTATTGCAATCCAGTGTTTTTACCATTTAAAATATAAACATAAATCAGATAAAATTCAGATAATCAGATCATTAAGATAATAAAAATGTCAAAAGCATTTCAGAGTGGCCAAGATATTCCTTAATATGTGTAATGAAAACAGAGGCAGAATTGCTATGTGAAATAAAAAGAATATAGACATTTTTACACAAACTGCTATGTAAATACCATCTCCCTGACCTCAGAAACACAGCAATATCCAGTATTTTTCTCTGACAAAGGTGGCAAGCCTTCCTGCCGGTCTTCAACAAGACGGGCAAACCAGATTGATGCTCACACTCATGGTTAGAACCCAAAGCCCAATGCACCCCCATAGCACCAACAGACAGTTACACAAGAGTGAGTGTGATTAATGCATCTGAAACAAGAGAAGACATGCCTGCCTCCCTTCCTCACAGAATAGGTACACCATGCCATCAGCAGTGCAAGCGTCACTCACAACCCAGGCACAGCCAGGCATTAGTAGTGCAGATTAGTCTCTCTCACAGAACAGATACACCATGTAAATAAGCTAGCAAGTTTCTAATCTTCACAAAAGTATATCACAGAATACCTCCCACCAAATGTCAAACTGGGCATCAGCACTGAAGGCTTCCAACCCTCATGCCAGATGAAGCATAGGCAGAAGTGCAAGCTTCCCTCCTTCGCGGAACAAACAGAGCATTGTAAAGGAAGAGAAAACTCCCCTCCCTAACACTACAGCAGCAGTAGTAGACCTGCTATCACAGACCTAGTAAAGCTCTGGAAATAACTCTCAAATAACAAGTACAGCACATTCTGCAGCAAAAACACCCTTGCCTGTTTTATGCATACGTTTCAGAATGGTTGCGCGGATTGTTAAGCGCATGGATGGTTGAGCAAGTAAAAAGTTTAAAGTATAGATGGCTGAGCATAAACATCTATTATTTCAGCAATAAAATGCCCCAAAGGGTTAACATGTCATTTCATGTTATTTTAAAGATGGAGGGGTGAACAGCTCTTTTGATACATGAGTAAATGGATGGAGAAGTGGATGGTAATGTGAGTTGCTGGACAATTGAATGAGTAAGAGGCTGGATGGCTCGTGAATTTATGTTCTGAAGAATGTGGAATTTGTGTGGCCAGATGGATAAGTAGATGAATGGAGAATATGAATGGAAAATGCATGTGAAAGGAAAATGTCTGGATTGATGCCTATTTGTGCAAGGGTGGGTGAGGATTACTTTGTGAGTATGGGTGGATTAAAAGTCACTTTGTGTAGGTGGTATATGTGCATGTATTAGGCCAGGGCAAACTTTAAATTACGCCAGCATAATTGGTGTAATTTCACATTACACTTTTTATGCAAAACTCTCCGAATTACACCATTACGCCACATCGCATGGATGTAAATGTGGAAGGATGGGCGTAAATGAACTAATGTTGCTACATTTAAAGCTAAAACAACAGTTGATGGACAGAATGCAGAACAATGTCATACATTCACCCCAGTACAGAAATCTGGGCCTAAATCCATCGTTTTTTTGCTCACCATGCCATTCCAGTTTGAACCCAGCCATATGCAAATCAGTCTTAACCCTGTGCCTCATGGGAACAGTCCAGCCGAACTGCCAAGCCATGTCCTCCCTGGACTGGAAACAAGCATCCTAGGACCGGTTTCGGGGTTTCACCCCTCTTCAGCCAGGATAGCTTGATTCCAGTGGCATGGAGAGCACGGGACCTACGTCTAGGCATACCCGTCCCACGCGGGGTGACAAATGCAAAAACAACAGTTGATGGACAGAATGCAGAACCAACCCAGATCTGTTGACTGGGTGTGAGTGTTTGATTGGTTCTGATGCTCTGTCCATCACCACCCCCTTTTGTACCGCTTTGTTCGCCATAAGTTGGCAGGGTATGCTCAGACGTTGAGTCCCTTGCTCACTTTGCCACTGGATTCAAGCAAGCCTGGCTAAAGACGGCTGAAATGCCAGAAACCGGTCCTGGAAAGCTTGTTTCCGGTCCAGGGAAGGCATGGATTAGCAGTTCGGGCTGGACTGTTCCCATGAGGCACAGGGTCAGACTGATTTGCATATGGCCATGTCTGGGGTGACAGAGTGGGCTAAAGAACGGTGATGGATCGAACCCAGATCTGTTGACTGGGTGTGAGTGTTTGATTGGTTCTGATGCTCCCTCCATCACCACCACCTTTTGTACCGCTACATTTAAAGCTGCCACCCTTATGCACATGCTGAAAAAAGTGGCTAGTGACTTTGAAGGGCATGTATATCTGCTTGCTGGGCATCAAAGAACGAGAAATATCTGCAATGGGAAAGCAGTGTTACCAAATATCACCACTAATCCTAGTACTTCCCAGTAAATGGGGGTTGTCTTATGTGACAGAGGAGTCATACCCAAGTAATTGAAGATTCTACAATAACAAACATGATGTCTTTGACACTGTGACTAGGCCACTGCTGGTTGTAAGAGAGCCTCATAACAGAAAGAATAGCAGTCAGGCATCTTGAATGATGTAGAACATGTTGACATCTACATTCCAGTTTTAAAGTCACACATGCAACTAAGGTCCAAGCAATTGTGTTAACCATGTGCCCCAATTTATCAGAACATGTATTATATAAAGCTTTAAAAGAACGAATTGTTGGGATGATTACTAACTGATAGTAAAGTGTACCCATTTGTGCTAATATTCTCAGAGTAGATATGGAACAACGACAAACACTGGTCCCATGATCCTCCGTCACATGGCATAGCCTAAAGGAATCGAGTGGTGCCGTGCTGGAGGCTTGAACATGGAGAAAGTGAACAAAGCCAGATTTTGTTAGAATGCGACATCTAAAGATAAAATCACTGGCATGCAGATCCTATATCAAATACTTCTCAGATACTCTAAGAGATTAAGATGGAGGAAACAGATGCTGCAGTGGGGAGCACATAATGTAGGAATCAAGTTCAGTTGCCGAAGCAGCGTGTCCTTAGTGCCCATGCACCGAACACACACACACAAGGCCTGAGAGGGGCATGAAGCTCCAATGTAGTGCATTGATCAGATCACTGTGGGCATCACCCCAGGTGGCCAGTGCTTTAGGTATGATGAGAATAGTAGGGAATCTCTAAAGATGGACTGGCAAAAAACCGTAACCAGGAGTCTTTTCCAAGAGAAGTGGCCTATGTAAATAAGGGTGTGGCTTAAAACAAGAAAACTAAAATCCTGTGCTTTACAAAGCATGCCACCTGGCTAGTATTCGGGTACCTCTCTGTGAGTTTTATGTTATTGCATCTAGACATATAACAAACAGTAACAACAATGATGTGCCTCATTGAATAATTACAATTTAAAATGTTCCAATTCTGAAAATGTGAGACTAAATTAAATATTGCTAAAATCCCTGGAAGGGGAGATGTTCTTCAGAGTGCCTCAATCACTTATATTACCCTACACGCAACACCACTTTCTTCTGCCATCTCTCACTCTGGTAAAACCTCAACTTTTTTGTTCAGAAATCTTCCATCTGCATATCTCACACCTCATGTTCTGCTTCAGAGAGTCTCGGCACTCTTATTTTCTGGACACACTTCTGTTCATCTCCTCAATTCACCATTTCGCCAAACACACGACTCACCAACTTAGCTTTAAGCATTGCACTTTATTTTCCTTTGGACTGTCAGCATTTTGGCAGCTGAGTATCTTCTTTCACACACTTTCCCATAAAAGCACAATTACAATTGGCACATACTGAATATCCCTCTGTGGACCCTGAAGAGAGGCCAAGGATTGCACGTGAATGAAGACTAATCTCCAGAGCTTTTGTGCTCGGTTTTGAAAACCCACCCACATCCAAAACCTACCCAGGTGCCTAGAGGCGACTCGGTTCACGTAAAAGTATCTTGTGTTCCATGAAAAACTACAGAAAACATAACATATGAAGAATAAATACTCTTAGGGACTACAAGATGAAGTTAAAATGAAATTTTAACAATGACTGCATCGTTGTTATGGATTACCTCAATGCTTTACAGTCGTTGTTGGGAAATCAAGCATGGATTCTGCCTTTAAAGGACATGAATTTCGGATCCAATAGAGATCCATTTCAAAGAAAGTTTTTCATTACTGCTTTATCTGATACCTGGCAAGACCCAATCCACTTAATACCCTACAGGCAGCACACTGATGTGGAGTGAGGGAAAGGCAGAGGCACAGTCAGGTCAGTGACCTTGGTCCTGCCTAAGCATTACACACACATCTTCATAGATCAATCTGCTCATCCCAGACCTTGTCTTAGAGATGGGCAAGCCATTGACAGACTGGGCCAGATGCTTGAGTCTGGTTCGTCTCAAGCCCTCTAGCCCAAAACAAGCTATGCTTTCACATAGCTTCTGCCTGCCCCTGCGTTCTAACTTTATATGACAAGAATTAGTGACAAACCTCTGATGTAAAACAGGCAAGAGAGAGAGATGTCCATCTAGCGGCAGAACTGCACAATGTGAAACTAGAAAATAATAAATTATAGAGGCCACAATTAGAGTAAACTTGACAACTTATTGGCCTCTGATTTCACTAGTGACACTGTTGTCAGGGTGGGGGGAGGCATGAAGATTTCTAAGTTAATGTTTCAAAACTATTACTTTTAATAGATTCCTCTCAATGCAATGGCATTAATTTGAAGTACTAAGGTGAAACGCTTCAGCATATTAATGACAAATGCTTTTTAAAAAAAATATTGAAGTGACTTTATCGCATTTTTAAATGATGTTTTTTGCATGACTTAAATGCCAAATATTCTCAGGTACGGCTTGTGCACACAGTTTTAGAGTTAAGGCAGACACTCGTCTCGGTTCTTGCTCTGCACCTACTTGATGATATACAATGGAACTTTGAATACAAAATAACTGACTGAAACACTGTCTTTTATGCAAAGACTATTATGTGTGAATCATTAGTATTCGGAATCAATTCAACCATTCATTCAACATAATGAATACTGGAGACGGGGCTTCTTTTTAGACAGTTAACTGTATTCATAGTTCCATTATATATAATTGAGTCAATCAATCAATATGAACTTATAAAGAGCTCCAAATCACCCCAGAGGGTCTCACGGCTCTGGAGTTGCTAGCTGCTTCGCAGTGCACTATTCAGTCAAGTAACCAGGTCTTGAGTCCCTTCCCGAATTCCCACAGTGAAGAGGTAGTCTTCACGTGTAGGGGAAGGTCGTTCCAGGCCTTGGCCGTCAGGTGAGAGAAGGAGTCAAGACACTTGACTCTCAATAAAAATAATTCCACGTTTGGACCCTGGATGCGGGTATGAGCCTGAAAAGGCGGTCCATTAGTTAAATTTGTGTATATCAGATAATGGTTTTAATAAAACCCTTCCAGCGGTAAAAGCTTAGAATGACGATACAATCCAGGACGTAAGTAAAATTTGTAGACGACAGTGGTGACTCAACTATAAATTGCAAATTCGTCCACATGTTAAGCATGGCTTAATAGGAGTATGTATTAAAGATGACAATACATTCCAAGTAGTATGGTGGTATCTTACCTCAGTTTGTATAGCTCTGAGAGCTCATTAAGTCCATTAGAAGCTGTGTTGAACTTCAAAATCAAGAAAGCCTCTCTTCTAGATAGCTTAAGTTCTAAATCACCACCCCTTAAATCTCGTTCCACTTTGGATATGACTGTCCATTTTAAATCATTAATTTGATGATTTTTGGCTTTCCAATGAGTAACCAATGGAGCTGTTTCCACATTTTTGTTGACAGGTCCTGAAGAGAGACCCTCAAAACTAAGGGGTCTCGAAACGCGTAGACCTTTCTGTGCGACCACAAGAATTTTGAATTTGTTAAAACGAAACAATATTGAGAGCAATTATTTCTACGATACTCTCTGTGGTCTTAGAAAAGTATATTGAGTGTTTATGTTTTTACAGAAGATTGATAGAGATGTTTGAATGGTTTGTGGTACCAGTGTGTTTGGAGTGAAGAAGAGTTTGGTGTCAAGAATGCTTGAAATGTGCGAATGAATGGTGTGATTTACATTGTCCAAATTATGTTTCATTGATTTGAGTTGTAACCTTTTTGATTCCTGCATCATGGAAGTTTGATAAAGTATGTTTTTATAGAATTAAATTGATGGATTAAGTAAAAAAAAAGTCTCACGCATTTTGTTGTCTCCCAAAATATGTCCTCATAAGTTGGTTTGAGGTTCTATAACAGTTGCAGTACTAGCAAATTTGTTGTTAATTTTGATCACGGGCTCAGCTTTACTGCCTTTGGCCTACCTCCCTTTTTGGTTTGGGTAGGGCAGAGTTCAGCAGGCCACCATGCGTCGTTCGACGGCAAGGTGTTGTTCCCAAATATGAGGACTTCCGTCTTGTCTGTTTTGAACTTGAGACAGTTGTCCTTCATTTAGTCGGGGACGTTTATCATACATCTGTGGAAGTTGGCTGTGGTGGTGGAGGGGGTCTTTGACAGTGAGAGGATGAGCTGGGTGTCAACAGCATAGGATATGATATTGAGTCCATGTGATCAGATGGTGTTTGCCAGAAGTCTCATGTACGAGTTGAAGAGTTTGGAGCTGAGGGACGATCCTTGGGGGATGCTGCAGATGATCTTGGGTCTCGATGTGAACAGTGGGAGACGGATTCTCTGGGTTCGAAGTGTGAGCTATGAGGTCATTCATTTGAGGTAGGTTCCCTGGATTCCGATTTGGTGAAGTCTGTTGATCAGGATGTGATGGGAGACGGTGTCGAAGGCAGCTGACATGTCCAGGAGGATGAGGGCTCCCGTTATGCCAGGGTTTAGAAGGCCCCGATGTCATCCGTGGCTGCTATTGGGGCTGTCTCACTGCTGTGGTTGGCTCGGAATCAAGATTGAGAGGGGTCCAGGAGTTTGTTGTGTTTCAAGTGTTTGGTGAGTTGCTGGTTGATTGCCTTTTCGAGAACCTTCGCTGGGAAGGGGAGTAGGGAGATGGGTCGGTAATTCTTCGGTTCTGCTGGGTCGATGGATGGTTTCTTCAGAAAGGGCCTTACTTCAGTGTTTTTCCAGTCTTCAGTGAAGGAGGCCGAGGTGATGGAGGTGTTCTGAAACTTTCTTGAGTTTGGTGCCAATCGTCTTGCTCAGAGGTTGAAGGTGGAGACAGGGGTCCAAGGGTGCTCCTGAGTGTACAGAGTTCATAATAGCGATTGTGGCACATGTGGTGAGAGGGTCCCAATGGGTGAGCAGGCGCTCAAGGTTTGTGTCCGTAGGTGTGAGCAGGCTGATACTGTCGTCGGTTGGGAGTTAGGGTTTGAGGTTTTCATAAATGGCTGAAATCTTGTCATGGAAGAAGTCCACCAGGGTGCCGCACAGTTCTTGGGAGGGGGTGATGTAGTTCTCGATGACTGCGGAGTTGGAGACTCCTTCACAATGGCAAAGAGCTCCTAGCTGCAGTTTTTGCAGTCTTCGATGCAGTCTGCTAGGGCTTTCTTCCTGGTTTCTCTCATGAGGCGGTGGTACCGGTTGAGTGTTGTCCTACAGATGGTATGGTTTCCTGTCCTTTTGCTGGGGCGCCACTTTTTTTCCAGTTGCCGGGAGTTGCGTTTGGTGGATTTCAGCTCCGCGTCGAGCCAGCTGGCTCTTTTAGCAGGTCCTTTGGGTTTGGCTGGCTTGGGGGCAATTGGGTCGGTGCATTCTGAGTATGTGCATAAAAACATGTGCTCTTTATGGTGACAATAGTGTAGACGGCACAGTGAGTGACCAAGGTGACGGCAGGGACTACTATAAGACATAACTCCTCTTAATAGAATCCCTAGTCTCGATAACAATATATTGAAGCCTGTTACAAATCACAGCTCCTCCCTAAATACCATCTGAAGTGTTGACCAAGTGATGTCTTTGATTGTTTTGTGTTAATGTTTCGACCAGACAGTCATTTACAGCGTCTCATCAGGACAAGCCAACTTACTATTGCCGTATTAACCAAACTGGAAAAAGGTGTGTTTTTTTCTGAAGAAAGGTGTACTATGAAGCAACTGTTCTTCCAGTATTAAAGGGAAATAGGGGAGTAGGCAAAAGGTCAGCAGTAGGGTTTTTCAAGGAGAGGTTAACTGGAAATTTGAACCATGTAGCATAAATTCCAGCAAAAGATTGTTTTTGAGGTGAGAATATAGACAATTTAGAATGTTCGACGTGAGGGCAAGTGCTTTGATGGTTTCAAGGCAGCAGTGATTAGATGGTGTATATCATGGCTTTTTAGGGGGGCTACCCCGATTGCTAACTGCCTCTGGTCCTGGGTATTATTGGTGGACCTTTAAACCCCTTCCCTTGCTAACGGCACCACCACCAAGCATGCCATCCAGGTTGTGTGACAGGAATCATGCCACCCAGAATTGTGGCTGTTACGTGTGTGCTCCCATCTTGTTACACCCCATTACCAGCATAATCAATCCTTTCCTCACGCGGGCACCCCAAATACTTTGACCATATGCCCCATCTGAGTGGAAGGTTACAGCATGATTTGAGGAACTACTTTAGGATTCACGGATAACAGGATTTAAGGATCTACTGCAAGATTAGAGGTTCAAGTAGCCTATAAAAGCAACAACCAAGGTGTGGTCAGGTGCTTGGTTTTCCTTTCCATTGATGAGAGAACGCCTCTGCTTGGGCTCTGCTAATTACCACTGTTCCCCTGCCTTTTCTCAGCTCTTCACCAGTGTTCCTGGCTCTCCAGTCAAGATTATCTTTAAGCCTGATGTCGAGAGCATCTCTTCCGAAGTTTTCTGTTTGTGGTGCTTCTTGAAATTCCTTCTGCAGTGTCACCTCAAAAACTTTCCTTGCATCCTTCAAATTATTCAACCTCACCCAGTGCTTCAGAGGCTTCAGGTTAGTGATAAATAGGGAGATTTAGATATTAATCTTTTGTAATGTAAGACTGCTGCTGGGCCTGTTGTTTCTGTCAGGCCACCAAAGTTGTGCTGTAACAACTGTCTCTTGGGCCTCCGTAGTGTAATATGCATACGCTGTGCAAACCTTTGTTTCTGATTGCTTGTAAAGCATTAACTGCTAAAAGTCACTGCACTAATACCTGTATCACAGTCATTTTTTTGGCTCCAACAACACAAAGGTACTGTACCACTGTTATGTTGAATGTTCGCCAGAGTGCATCAGTTACTAGAGTAAGGCTTGTGTATGTTTCATTTCCAGTAGAATTATACCAATTACAAACTCCATGTAAATGAAAATCTGTGTGTATTTTAACTTGATGTTAGAGCACAGAGTGACAGTACTCTGAAATTCAGGTTAGTATAAAAAGCTGCCGCTTGTGAGAGACTACCAGCCTCAAGCAGCTAAGATGAGCAGTATGACTACAAACTGACAACGTCTCTTTTGTACTTTCCCACACACCCTATCCCCCTTGTTCACCTTCAGCACCAAGCACAGCCTTGGACATATTTGGCTATGTCAGCCTAGAAGGAGACTGGTTTTGCACCATGTCCACAAGAGTTTCCTATATGTATTGCGTTTTAGAATACCAGGTGGTATCCAAGGTGGTGGTAGGAGGATAATTCTGTTGAAATGCACATTTGAATTATTGTAGAATATAAAGTGAATTCACACTCCTTTACATGCACCTTTCTACTCGTCAGTTGTTATTGAAGTTAAAGTTGTTACACTATTAAATGCTTTGTCACTGTTGTTGATATCAGTTTCCATTTGATTGATTATTTGATATTAAGTGGAACTAAATACATTATCAGTATATGGCATTAACATTTGATTTGATTACTGAAGTTATTTTATTGTAAATGTAATTTCATTAATTGTAGGTTCCTTGTGGGATCTTGGTGAACCAAACCCTGATCATTGAAAAAGATTTTTGATGAGAGATTCTGCATTTTGTTTTACATATCGTTAAAATAAATACCACTTTTAGGCTGGGACATCGATGTATATCAGATTTTTATCACTAATAAAATCTCAAATTGCAGTTATGTAAGTAGTTTATTGAGCTGTAGGAAGGAAACTTTCAAATCTAGCAAAAATTGAGATGTGGCATTTATTTTTCCAGTCAATCAATGAGAGACCGAGAGATCTTTGGAGGCTACAAGAAACTGGACACTGTGGACATTTTTAGTACGACAACTATTATTGCTACTCCCCATCCTGTGCGTCCTGAAAAAAGTGTTGGGTGTATTAGGGGCAGGATTCTCTGTTTTCCATTCGACTAGGAACTAGAGCCAATGAGTGCAGCATGCAGCCTAAGCATTTGGCTGTGTGCAGTAGTGGTTGGGTGTACTCATTGTGGAACGGATGCAGGGTCTGGTTGTAAGTGAGGCCCCATAACCTATACCTTTTACATGCGGCACAAGGTTGTACACAATGACGTTTAGATGCATAGTGGCTTGAAAACAGGCCCTGTCAACAGGCCAGACCCTCTACCAAAGCCCTGCTATGGGGTGAATGTAGAGAAGATTGGGGGCAAGACTTGGAGACAGACCAGGATCTGAGTCAAACATCCACTTCACATGACCTTAGGTCCTGGGCAGCAGAAGAAAGGGTCATGGTAGGTTGAAGCACAATGCACCTCAGGGTGTGTGTGTGTAGTAGATAAGCCTTCTACAGGCTGGCCATAGAGGAAACTGGACACAGAGTGGCATATTCTTACTATGTTCAGTCAAATACAAGCAAGACTGTACGTCCATCAACCGCTGCACACTGTCAAAGGCTGAAAGCCGGGCGGAATGAAGGCCACTGATGCTGGCCAAATTCTGAATCTAACCCCATATACACACAGCAAGACGTCTAACACAGAGGGGGTTATTAGAAATGTGGATTGGGAACAGTGAAATATAAAAACTGAGTCGCTTGAAGTACTATATGAAAAATATTTGCTGAAAACTATAAAGCGCCAGTTGTGATTTATGGTGCTCAGAAGATGCTAACATAAATTTAAAAATACCCGAGAACTTCCCTGAAACAAACACAGTTGAAGTGATGTTATGGCTATAACACAAAACATAAAAAAATACTGAAATAGTCCAGTTATGGATAGCCAAGCGTTACCCAAAATGGTTTGCCTCCACCTCTCCTATTTTGCTGATCTCTTTCTGGTGGCCCTAGGTGTCAGTGCACTTTATCACTGCTAACCAGTGCTGAACTGCTTGTGGTCTCACCTTTAAATATGGTAAAATTGGCTTACAACAAATTGGCATATTTAATTTACTTGTAAGTCCCTAATAACATGGTACTACAGGTATACAGGGCCTGTAAATTAAATACTACTAGTGGGCCTGCACCACGTAATGTGGCACTCTTAAACATGTCCCAGACCTGCCGCTGCAGCCTGTGTGTGCAGTTTTAAACTGCAAATTCGAACTGGCAAATAAATCTTTTTATTAAAAAAACTTTGGGGTAGGCTCAACATAGCCCATAGGGTGGATGCAGTGTATTTAAAAAGTTGGACATGAACTTTTAAGTTTTACATGTTCTGGTAGTGAAAAGCCCTAAATTTGTTTTTCACAACTGTAAGGCCCACCTCTCCCATTAGATAAAATTGGGTCACCTTATTACATTTAATAAGTGGTAACTTTCAATTGGGAGCATGTAAAATATCGGGTTTGGTGTCTAAAGAATTGTAATTTAAAGCCCTCTTTAATGGTAAAGTCAGATTTTAAGTACATTCTGATAATGCTACTTGTGGAAAGTTATATTTCCAACTGATAACTCTTTACCACATTTATTTTTTCTGAACATTCTCTTTAATATCAGTGATTGGTAAATCTTCATTTTTTTCATTTTAAAGCATGATTTGAAAACTAGTCAACTACAGGGACATGTTGAGGACAAACATAAATGGACAATTCATACATCAAACAATTATTTTGATATCCACCCAACATACATGTGCGCAAACTAAATATAAAACATATCGATTATTTTTAACAGTGAATTATTTAGAACATGTTTCATTGAATCAAAAAACCTTGACAGTTCTACCTTATTTTTGCCCAACCGGGATGACACATATGGTAATATTCTTAAAACACTTGTCAACTTACTAGATCAATGGGCTACGCAACCATGCAAAGCCATGATCCTAAGCACAGGGAGTCTACTCAATCATTGTATTCTATTCCCCTGCTCTTCAAGTCTTATTTCACTGCTTGCATGGTTGCGTTGTTGTCTTCGACGCGCTTCGAACCCATACTGTGATTCGTGGGTTCTCTTTAGGACACAGAACTGATATGAACTACAAATGAATCACGAATACGGAAAAATGTTATGAATGCACCATTGGTCCAACACTGGACTACAAATAGACATTCCAAGGCTGATCTACGTCGGACGGTTCTAATGTCCATTAAATCGGATCCCCGAGGGGGAGATAATGATGCATTACTTATCAGAAGGAAGATTTCCTAATATTGTTCTTAAAAACTGTGTCGCACAGTTTGAATGAGATGTCAGAAGGGCAACATATATTTCCAGTCCAGTTGGAACCCTAAAATTAATCAATCGCTCGAAACAACTAAATGTCCCAGAATGGTCACCAAATGGAGCACACCGTATGCAGAGCAGGAAGGATATATTGAAGGTGTGACGTAAAGGGAAACAGCTTTTGTTTGAATCGGAGCGGTAGGACAGATGAGCAAAGGAAACCTACCTCTGACCTTCTGAAGAATACAAACGCCATTGGTGAGTTAAATAGATCGGAACAGTGCGCTAACAGGCAGCATTTTGAAAATGCGGGTGAAATGCTAGTGATAAGCACAAGAGTGTAACTGCTAAAGACTCGCGGAGCTAGTGTTGCAGCGCAGATGGATGGTCCCGTGCTGGTCCCGCGCTTGTGCAGTTTTAATAAAATGTTTGGTAGGTTTTGATTTCAGATTGGCGAATGGGAACAGAGAAAACTGTTATATGACAATTACCTAGAGGTAAGCCCATTACGAATATGCTTTGAGAGGTGTTTAAAGAATATTACCATATGTTCTTCCTGGTTGGCCAAATATGAGGTAGAACTGTCAAGGTTTTTTGATTCAATGACACATGTTCTCAATAATTCACGGTTAAAAATAATCAATATGTTTTATGTTTAGTTTGTGGATATGTATGTTGGGTGGGTATCAAAATAATTGTTTGATGAATGAATGAATTGTGCATTTATGTTTCTCCTCAACATGTTCCTGTATTTGACTAGTTTTCAAATCATGCTTTAAAATGAAAAATATGAAGATTTACTGATCACTGATATTAAAGAGAGTGATCAGAAAAAACAAGTTTTGTAAAGAGTTAACAGTACTGGCAATTTTTGTTGGAAATATATTTGAGGTGGCCTAGCCTTACTGAAGCATCAGGGCCCATCCCCGGGTATTGAGAACAACTTTTAGAAAGTTGGCATATTCCTGTCCTGAATATTTGGAGTCTGCTGCCTGTATTCTGGGTCACATGGCTAGGCATATCTAGCAGTTGGTCTTTGTGTATTGCTCACAGACAGTGAAACAAAGGAAAGATAGGTGTTAGCAGGAAGGGCCACTCTAACGTAACGAGGGGGAGGAGCTGTCACCTACCACACATGCACATCACAAAGGATCTGCCATGAGCCCACTCAAAGGGTTTGACATCTAATCTATTGTGACACCAGACAATCTGAGACCAGAACAGGGAGGCAGGCAATTCCAAACACCTCTGTGGGTGGAAACTTCCTACTATAAAGTGGGCACCAGGTATAACTAGTGGACCTCAGACCCCAACTTGTCAGTACACATCTGGACCTGTGGAAGACTGCGCTGCTTGAAGAACTGCCACTCTGCTGCCCTCCTGCCTGAGTGAGGGCTGGACCTGCACCTTGAACCGAGGACACCCAGAGTCCGTCCAAGGGATAGTTGACTAGTCTCCTGATCAGAAGCCTCAAGGAAAGAAAAGGCATCCTCCATCTTGAACCCAGCACCTGGACTGTGCCAGTTGTGGGTCCTGCCCTCCCAAGTGGTGCCTCCCCAGTCCGGAACCCTTAGAAGTGGGTCTGACGGTGTTCTGCCATCCCAACTGTGGTTCCAGCAGAACCAATGCATCGCCTTTTAAAAACTGTGCATCAGAGACGTACAAAGCCATGTCGTATGACTTATACCTCCCTCGGAAAACTGTGCGTTTGTTGGACAACATGAACGTCAGGATTGCGCCAGACTGATTCTGTGCACATCCGCAGAATATGTTGGCCTATGTCCCTGCTGTGCCCCATCTGTACCCCTAACCTTACAGGGCAACAAATGTGTGTGCAACTTTAGAACATGACAACACTAATCCCCTAAGGAAATCATGGTAACAGATCTAGAACCTTTTCGTTTGGACTCTCATTCATACCCAAAAAAAGTACACAATAAATACTCAGCAAACTCCGAGTTGCGCAACGCATCCTACACGGGACTCCGCCTCGCTCTGCAACCTGGATTTAAGGTAAATTGTTCAGCTGGCCTAACTAGATCCCTATAGCAGGCCTTCACTCTATCGTGGTTGGCCTAAGCCAGTAAGCAATTTTTTTTACACCAAGCAAATCTTAACTGGCTGCCCGATGTAGTTGCCATAATTGGCCGGTTTCAGTTGATTGAAAATTTTCTTTCAAGTGTGGCACATTATAAAAATGACTATAAAACACTTATTTGTATTCATGGTGCTTATTATATGACTACATAGCTAGTTGCCCAGGGTTGTTAATTTTGCTGGATCAATAATGGTTTGTAGTTTTACTTTATAAGAGTTTAATGCAAGTGTGCAAACAGATGCAATTCACTTTCAATAAGCTAACCACCACTTCCTTTGACAAAGCAACATGATCCAGCTGAAACGAGTCAGGATTTATAAGCACTTCTGCAGTTTTTATACTCTCAGGATAAGGACTGCAATACTGTTCTTAAGATGGATTTAAATTAGGTTGCTATCCAAAATCTGCTTTTTGAAGAGTCCGTTCTTTTTTTAGGCTGGAGCTATGCCTATATGCTTGCCCTTACGTTTGCGGCAGCTGGATTGCTACATTTTTACATACTTGCCTAAGACCATTGGTCACGTTTTTGGAAAAGCATTAGGCATCCATATGAGAGATGATTGAGCAAGGAGATAAGCCACACAGATGTCTTTATATCTGCTATATTCAGAAAGGAGTGCTATCTCTGAAGTCCGTAGAGCATCAGGCAACCCAACTCCATTTCTGCATCTCCTGCATATTTTTGAGAAGCTAGTGTCTTATCGAGGACACACACCAGGCGTGTGTATGGACCGCCGCATACTGGCAGCTCCCTACCCGACCTTAAAGTAAGGATTTCTGAAAATGCTGATGTGGTGATTGTTTGGTGCCGTACATTGCGAACTATGAATGGATCATCATCTTTTTATTTTTTTTAAATTTTATTTCTTTATTTCCACAGTAATTCTGGCGAGATTACAATTTATATACATGACGTGCCTGGATATTATACAAAATATTATAATCAACCTCTAACAATTTAGATTTGAGACATATTAATACATTAATAAGAAATCCATACAATGTTTCATGATGAAAGGTAATCTGACAAAACACCCCAAGTTAATAATCCAATACGTTTTTTTCTGACCCCCTTCAATGTATACAGACTCCATTCTAACTCATAGATACTATAAAGTTTGTTTCTCCAGAGTTCAAATTTCGGAGTGTCAGGGTAAGCCAATCAGTTGCAATACATAAACGGACCACAGTCATAGCTAAAAAAATAAAATATTTATGCTCACTTGAGACAGGAAAACCATTTAAATTTGGTTTCACTCCCAATAGCAGCAGCACCGAGGATATCCTAAACGGATAATTTAGTACCGCTGACATAAATTTTTCAATATTGGTCAAGAAAGGTGATAATTTATTGCATTGGAAAAATATATGCAGCATATCAGCATCGGAATCCCCGCATCTAAAACATTTCCCATCATATTTACTACCCCAGCTTGCCATCCTTTTAGGGGTATAATCTAATCGAAAAACTGTTTTATACACTTGAGCTTTCAAGTTTGCAGCTAAACATATCTCTTTAGAAATGGATAAAGTATCCTGAATATCCACTTCCGGGACTTCAAGCAAATTTTGCCAATAGGTATTATATTTTTTCATATCATCCTCTCTGGACTGCATCAAAATCAAATAAAGTGAGCCAATCCTTGATCTCCTCCGAATTCCCTCCACTAAATTATTAGACAAGGGCACACATTTTTTTTTTTTATTTAAACAAAAATTTCTAACTTGGAGATATTTAAAAAAGGAATGTTGAGGTAATTGATATTTAGCTGCTAATTCTATAAATGTAGCAAATATACCACTTCCATTATATAAATCTCCAATTCTAAATAAACCCTTTCTTATCCAACTCTTAGCAACATTATCCCAAAATACGGAAGGGAGAATTTTATCCGCAGTGAAGGGAGTATAAAAGGTGATTTTGCCAAAATGTATTAAATGCC
This sequence comes from Triturus cristatus, assembly GCF_964204655.1. Classification (NCBI taxonomy): domain Eukaryota; kingdom Metazoa; phylum Chordata; class Amphibia; order Caudata; family Salamandridae; genus Triturus; species Triturus cristatus. Next base: position 456,843,355 of record NC_140581.1, on the reverse strand, counting down.
TAACACTTCTCCAAACTTGATAAGCTGAAATCAAAACCTTAAATCGAGTATGCTTGTAATAATTACCCTCCAGATCTTTTAATAAGCATCCTTTTGCTTGCTCACCCAATAACAGAAAAAATATCGAAGGAGCTTCCGCTTCATCCTCCGTAGGTTCACCTGTCAACATATATCTCATTCTTTGTAAAAAACATACATAATAATAAAGTAAAAAATCCGGTAGCCCACGTCCACCCCTTTCTTCAGGTAACGTCAGCCATTTCATAGCTCGACGTACTTTTCCTGGAGCCCAGAAAAATTCTCCACAAACAATCTGAAGTTGCGATATATTTTTGGGAGAAAACTGCAGTGGAATACTCCGAAATAGATACAATATTTTGGCAAGAACCTTCATCTTGATAATATTTCCTTTACCAATTATTGATATTTGGAGTCGTCTCCATCTAGCCAGCGATTGCTTAATTTGGCTTGTTTTTTTTGCTGCTCGGAGCTTCTTCTTGAATTAATTAGGAGCGAGACTCTTTGTGAAAACTGCTCTGAAAAACCGTAAACACTGTAATTACGGTGAAGGGAAAAGAAAAAATACCTGTATGTTGGAGGCAGTTACAGCGCTGCTGAAACTCCGTAGAGCCTGGTGGGCGGTAACTCACACAGGTGTAGCCGGTTTGTCACGAAGCAAGCAGCAGCAGAATATCGACTGCGCCCTGTCGGAGAACTTGCTGAGACACGCGATGGCTCCTAAAACCACCCGTAAGCAACGCGGACAGGAGGCTGTAACAGATAGTGAGGCGCCAACTACCCATATTGATCAAGGTGAGAGAGTTTTAAACGGTACTAGTACTAAGAAGAATGTAAAGGGGACTCCGGCTAAAGCGAAACAGACTATTACTGCTTTATTTACGGCCTCAGAGCAAAAACAAAAGGGACAGGCTTCAAAGGCTTTAAAAGCTCGGCAAGAATCTCACCGGGAAGATTTAATGGTAGAGCCGCAGCAGAATGTTAAAGATTCCGACACATTAATACCAAGTACTTATAGTGACTATGTGAATCCAGCAGCACAGTGAAATACTGTAGAGAAAGAAGGCTCCACGTTGAATTTGGCTGGCGTTAACATAACGGAGAAACCTTCCCCCTTGGTGCCTGCTAGCACAATGTCGGTAGCGGCTGCAGAGGCTGAATCTGTGGATTTTTTCTCAGTCTCAGAAAATTCAGCCTCTTCGTGTGAGGATTTAGTGACACAATATTCTAAACAGCTTAGTTTAGAGGAGGCAGAGAGCGATTATGATGAGAATGAGCCAGCTGATTTTATGGAGGAAGAGAGTCCTGTAACCGTCAGGAGTTTGAGTGATGTGCATGCGTCAAACGGCGCGGAAGATGTGTCAGATAAGATTACGCTAACTACGATATATCAGACTATTCTCAGTCATATGGATAAAACCGCATCAGAGAGCCATAAAATTCAAAATTCATGCCGGAAATTACAGGGCTCAATTCGGAAGTTAGCTAAGGCACAGGCAGATTTCGGGGAGAGATTTACAGAGGTGGAAACTAGAATTTCCAATATCGAGGACGAGCTGGTTAAGCAAAAAGCGATAACATAAACTTTAAGTGCCAACAAGGAGGATTTATTATGGAAAATGGCTGATTTTGAAAACCGCGCTCGTCGCAACAATTTACGATTAATGCAGATTCCTGAAGGGAAAGAAGGCCAAGATCCGCGCAAATATATAGTGGAACTTTTTCAACTGGCTTTTCCGACTTTGAATAAATGGAACTGGGAGCATGAAATTGATCGAGCTCATAGGTTCCCTTTTCATCTTCGACCTGATCAGAATCCAACTAAGACTAAACCAAGACCTTTCATTGTAGTTTTTAACAGCTTTCGCGCTAGAGAAGATGTATACATGAGCACTCAACCTAATAGAAAATCTATGGCGGAGGGATTTTCTTTTTTTGCCACACCTGATTATTCCAAATATACAATGGATAATCATTGGCATTTGCGACAGCTGGTCCATTTATATCAAACAAAAGGCGCTCAAGCCTACATTATGAACCCAGCAAAACTCAAGGTGGTTTATAAGGAAAAAACTCGCTTCTTTACAAATGTTGAGACAGCCAAAGAATATTTACACTCTTTGAAGGATTCTTAATTTTTTTCTCTCTCTTAAATTTATGAAATCAGGAAATTTTTGTGTGTATTCTCTTTTGGAGTCACTAGAGTTAGTAGCACTAACTTAATGTACTACTGATTTATAACTTTTTGATTTATGCATCCTGATATGTAATTTGGATAATCCTTTTTTTTTTCATGTGGTGAAGGTAGGGGGGGTAATCAGCTCGGAACCATAGATAGGACCATCAGTCCTGAAGCCTCATTAAGGGGGGGTAGGCTGGGGGTGTTAATTGAGGGAGGGGTAGAGGGGGGGAATGGGGAGGGAAGGAGAAGGTGGTGGGCACTAGGGGTAATAAGGGTTAAAAGGGGAAAAACCATGGTAATTTTTGATGGCGACTGTCAAGAGGAAACATATAGTGGCTGGAACATTAGTTTATGTAGCATAACAAATTCATTACTTATTATGAGTGGTTATGATTTGAGCATTTTGCAAGTTACTTCGTATGGCGCGAAATACTAAAATATGTTCATTTAATGTATCTGGGCTTAATCAATTTAATAAAAGAAGGAGAATTGCAGCCGAAATTCGTTTCATTCAACCTGACATTCTGTGTTTGCAAGAAACCCATCTAGCATGGAATAATAGGAAACTTGTAGCTGACTTAGGATATGTTTTAATTTCGGCAACACAACAGACCAATAATACCAGAGGTGTAATGATTTTATCAAAACCAGGTTATTGTGAGGCAATTCATAGTCTAACGGATAAATGGGGTAGATGGGCGATCTCAGAATTAAAAGTGGGAAATGGATTTTTCACTTTATGCTCAGTTTATGGATCTAATACTGATGAAGCTGAGGTTTTGGAAAACTTGAATACAGAACTTGCGAAATGGCGATCTCCCTTAATTATTTGTGGCGACCTTAATATCAATTTAAGTAATGTGGAACTTACTGCTGGTTTAGAAAATTATAGAGGTCGTAAGCCACGAGTTTTCAAAGCTTTATACGACTTGGTTACCGATCATGGATTGCTGGATATATGGAGCAAAAATCACCCGATGTCCCCAGGGTATACCCACTACTCTGCTCCACATAAGAAATTTGTCCGCTTGGACTACTTTTTTATGTCTACATCTATTCATAGCGGGACCAAGATTCAGATATTTCCAAGAGTCACTTCTGATCACTCCCCTATATTAATTGAGGTCTCAATCTCGAAAGAGATATATAGAGTAAGAAATTTCTCATATGACAGAAAACTGTGTTTGGATGAACAATATAAAACTTATATGAATAAGTGGATATTAGACTTCTTTAATATCAATATTGGGTCTGCTAATATTTTAAGTGTATGGGATACTTTCAAGGCCTGTTTCAGAGGGGAGACGATAAGCTACGGTTTATATAATCAAAATAAAATACGATCTGACATGCAAGAACAATATAATAAGTTAAGGATCGCGGAGGTGGAGCTAATTAATGAAATAGGGAAGGAGAATAATTTACCTAGTATACTTGAGGCAGAAGCCAAAATTTCACGGTGTCGCATGAGCATAACCGAAATTTGGACCCAAGAGATTGCAAAAAAATATTTAGTTCATAAACGTCATATCTATGAATATGGAGAAACTATAGGCCGGTCTTTGGCTTTACGCCTAAAAATGAATTCTACCTCTCGTTCAATCCCTAAATTACAAGATCAGAAAGGGGAGATTCATGAAGAACCGGGGGAAATATTAAATATATTTCAACAATTTTATACTGATTTATATACTCATCAACCTAATTTGGTTGAAGATCACGATTGGGAAGAGGGGATGTTTAATAAGCTAAGTAATATCGACTCACAATTTTTGGATACCCCATTCTCTATGGAAGAATTAGAGGAAGCTGTCAAGTGTATACCTTCTGGAAAAGCGGCAGGCCCTGATTTTATTCCAGGAGAAGTGTACAAATGTTTTTTTAAATCATTAAAGACAGTTATGTTAGATATCTTTAGAACGGCGCAAAAAGGAACAGCTCCAAATACATGGAATGATGCCTTAATTGTGGTATTTAGTAAGAAAGGAAAACCATCAGAGCTACCTGGGTCGTATCGCCCAATATCGTTACTTAATTGTGACAGTGAGATCTATTCGAAGATGATTGCAAATCGTATATCTAAGATTATAACACCGCTTGTATCAATAAACCAACATGGTTTTATTCCGAAAAGAGGCACAGCTACTCATATAAATAGGGTCATCACTTTATTTGATATTGCAGAGGGGGAGAACAGGGATTTAGCGCTAGTATTACTTGACGCTGAGAAAGCGTTTGACCGGGTGGAGTGGTCATATTTATGGCAAATTATGTCAAGGATGTGTTTTGGAAAAGCTATTTTAACTTCAATTCAAGTTCTATACAAAACACCAAATGCTAGAATAACTGCAATGGGTTTAAAATCTGAAAAGTTTATTATAACAAGAGGGACACGGCAAGGATGTCCGTGTTCTCCTCTGCTTTTTGCGTTGTTTATAAATCCTTTCATCATTAGTCTTCAGAAATCGTCCCATATTAAACCATTTATAGTAAAGGAGCTAGCTTATTCAGTTTTTGCATATGCGGATGATATCGCAGTAGTAACAACTCACCCAGGAGAGGCTATTACCGAGATTGAACATTTAGCCAGAGATTTTGGTGGAAAGTCTGGGTATAAATTAAATTCGGAAAAAACTCAAATATTATGTACACAAAATATTCAGTTTAAGGATCCACGAGTTATTAATGTAGCTACATATTTAGGTATAAAAATTACACCCCATATGCAAGAGATAGTAGATATTAACTGGCAAGAGACAATATCACAAATGAATGGATCATCATCTGCCAGAGCGTCATGAACATCATTATAAAGTATGGAAAGGACTTTTTTGGTCTATATTGTGAGACGTTTATTTTCATTTTGCATGAGGGGATTTATCTCTGCAGATAAGATGTGGCTACTTACATTCAGACTGCAACATTCATACCATTTTAGAAAATTGTTGGCATCCTTTGAATATAATTGCATTTTTTGTAAAATGATTCAAGCCACTCGTAATCAGTGACTGATGGATATCCTGTTTACTGGATACCCTGTTCAGTTTATGGCTCTATGTACTAGACATATAAATAGTGATGAATGTAATAATTTATGTATGATATGGAGTATCTAACTTTTAGTTCCTTGTACAATTATCCTGAGGAAGCCTAAAAATGATCAAAGGCCAAAATGTGTCAACGCTTTTTAGAGGCCACCCACCTATAAAAGAGAGGCAACACAATAGAACATGTGTTTAAATAGAAGGAAATGACATTCTGAGCTTTGCAACAAGGAGCCTTAATTTAGCAACTGATATTCAATAGGACAATACTGGTGTGCTTAGGAATAAGAATCTACTGCTTTGAATGTGCACATGACTCATGATTTATCATGAGTAAATGTATAATATTTGAACATTTTGTAGAAAAAGGATTGCAAAATAAAGAATAAATTGACTGATACAAAAACATGAGCTTCCACTGTATGTGGATTACATTGGTCTTGTGATTGGGAAATGCTGTACAACCGAAAAATATATTAAGATAACGAAAAACCTGCGAGTAATGGACAGTTTCCATTAGTCTGCTTAAATTGTATGGACTATATCCCTAAAAGAATGTAATAATTTCCCCAGTTCTCTTGGGGTTGGAGGGATTGTCCTATATCGGCATATACAGTCCAGAAATCTTTGGTGGCTGATTTAAGTATAGTGGTCAAGCCCACAAATAGATAAGGTTAGAAATGTTACCAAAGGGGTATTAAGGAGTATGCTGAAGAAGTGGAGTGCCAACTTTTGATGTGTCCTGTTACAAACAACTTAAAGATGATCCTACTTTAAACTGTGTGATTATATTAAAATAACTTCTTGTGAAACTTTTACTATTCTTTACATTGACAATATTCAATATCAGAAAGAGAAGCATCCCACAGTGCCTAGAATATGTTTGATGTCAAAGATCCATAAATCAGGAATTGAGAACACCAATTGTTTTGGCTGTTTCACAGAAAATATGGCTAACTATCTCAACACAATTTTATTTCCATATGTTATGGCGCCTGAGACATCATGACTGAATACCGTTAATAATCTCCTTCTTCCTAGATGCTACCATGTTGTACAAAAGTATTATACACCAGGAGGATTTCGAGCTGGTGAGTTTTTCCTAGAGGAAAGATATGCTTCTATTTCCTCTCAAAATCATCTGTTAAAGAAAATTAAGCAGTTCCTCCTTTGTAATACCTATTTAATCTTTGATGGCAATTTTTATTTCCAGGATGGCAGCATGGTGATCGGTTCTAGCGTTGCGATCATGTTTGCCATAGTTTCCATGGACTATTGGGAAATACCTGTTGCTTGAGCAGAAAAAACTAACTTTGGCACAAACAGGCGATTATGTGGTTGAGGTACATCAATGAACTTATTATATGGGAAGGAGCCATTCTGTGGGGGCTTCTAAATGAACTGATTTAGAATATATCAACCCTGGGTGCATGCTAATTGATTGTGGAGATATCAGCAATCTATGTATGCCTGTTTATCTTTATGTTGTTTGGGGTTCTAAGAGTGTTTAATAGCATTACTCCAATAATATCAAAACACTCCCCATACTGAACTATTGACTGACATGTGACCATAAATGGACTAATGACAGATGAACAAGTTACTTACCTTCAATAACGATGTATCTGTAAGAAACATTAGTTAGTTAGATTCCTCACCTTAGAATATCCCCAGGCGTCAGGCTGGATCCGGAAAGATTTTTCGGCAGCAATACCCCTTGCGCGTCGCTAGGCGTCGTCTGCGGCTCCACGTCCGTCGTGAGCGTCGTGCGCCGGAATGACATCGTCGGAGTACTTAGACACCGCCCTCGAGCGCTGACGTCAGTTCTTGTAGATAGCTTTCTGCGCCAGGAACACAGAGCCATGCAAGAGACCGACACTGGTGCCAAAAAAAGTCTAGGGCCCTGAAAAGGATAACCTTAACCATAGATGTCGGTTTGCAGAACGGGGAGGATGGGTGAGTCGGTGAGGAATCTAACTAACTAATGTTTCTTACAGATACATCGTTACCGAAGGCAAGTAATGAATATGCTACTTACCAGTATGCATCTGTTCTTGGCATGTAGGGCTGCTGACATTCATATCTGTGCATAGATCGCCGCCTAGTGTTGGGTCCGGATGTTTGCACGTTGTTGTCCTGGAAGAGTCTTCGAAGTATCACGAGATAGGTGACTCCTCCCCTGGACCACAGTGCGCATGGGCATCCTCTCCATCCTTAGATTGTTTTTTGCCATTGTGGCAGTGATGGAGTAGATACAGTAAGAGATGACCATGCTATACAGTAATTCTGGGAGCTGCAGCTGCTACAGGCGCCGGGGAGGAGGGTGGGCGATATGAATGTCAGCAGCCCTACATGCCAAGAACAGATGCATACTGGTAAGTAGCATATTCAGTTCGAGGCATGTGGGCTGCTGAATTCATATCTGTGCATAGAATACATAGCAGTACCTCCTATTAGCGGCGGCTACCCGTGCCAGCTGCAGCAGTCTGAAAAAGAGTTTTGAGAACAGCCTGTCCTACAGCTGCCTGCTGTTTTGAGTGTACATCTACACAGTAGTGTTTGGTAAATGTATGTACAGTGGACCATGTGGCTGCTCTACATATGTCCTGTAAAGGAATGTTCCCCAGGAAAGCCATGGACGCCCCTAACTTTCGTGTGCAGTGGGCACGTGGGGGAATCGTTAATGTGCGTTTAGCTTTGTGATAGCAAATTTGAATACATTTAACGATCCATCTGGCTATTCCTGCTTTGGAAATGGCGTTGCCCTTGTGTTGTGGAGAAAAGGCAACGAAAAGTTGTTTTGTCTTTCTAAAGTCCTTAGTTCTGTCTATATAGTACATGAGGGCCCTCTTTACATCTAGTGTATGGAGCATTCTCTCAGCGACATTTTGTGGATTTTGAAAGAAAACGGGCAGTTCAATAGTTTGATTTATGTGGAACTGCGATATTACTTTAGGCATGAATTTGGGGTTGGTACGTTGTACGACCCTGTTTGCGTGAACCTGTATGAATGGCTCTTGAATGGTTAGTGCCTGGAGTTCACTAACTCTTCTTAACGAAGTAATTGCTACTAGGAAAGCTACTTTCCAGGTGAGGAATTGAATCTCACATGAATGGAGAGGTTCGAAGGGTGGACCCATCAGTCTGGTGAGGACCAAATTGAGGTTCCACACCGGTGCTGGTGGGTGTCTTGGGGGAATTACTCGTTTGAGTCCCTCCAAGAAGGCTTTGATGGCAGGCACTCTGAATAAAGAGAGGTGCTGCCTGTTTTGGAGATAGGCTGCTATTGCGGTTAAATGGATACGTATTGAGGTGTATGCCAGATTGCATCGGTATAGGTGTAAGAGGTAACAGATGATGTTTTGAATGGATGCGTCTAGCGGGTTAATGTCATTGTTGGTACAATAAATGACAAACCTCTTCCATTTAGCCGCATAGCAAGCTCTGGTAGTGGGTCTCCTGGCCTCCTTGATGATATTCATACAGTCAGGTGGCAGGTTTAGGTAGCCAAACTCTAAGACTTCAGGAGCCAGATTGCCAGGTTCAGCTGTTGCGGATCTAGGTGCTGAATTTCGCCATGGTTCTGCGTTAAAAGTGCGGGTTTGATCCGCAGCCTCTGATGCGGCACCACGGAAAAGTTCTAGAAAGGTGGTGTACCATGGTTGGCGCGCCCATGTGGGAGCAACTAGGATGAGTGTCAGAGAGTGTTGTCGCAGTTTGCGTGCCACTAGCGGTATCAATGGAGCTGGGGGAAAAGCGTACGCAAATCTGCCGGACCAGTTCATCCATATCGCATTGCCCTGTGACTGAGGATGTGGGAACCTGGCGGCAAAGCTTTGGCATTTTGCGTTTTCGTTTGTGGCGAATAGGTCTATCTTTGGATGACCCCACTGTCGGAAGTACGGTTGGAGTACTGATGGGTGTAGCTCCCACTCGTGCATCTGGTGGCTGTGTCTGCTGAGCAGATCCGCCATCTGGTTGTCCTTGCCGCGGAGGTGTTCTGCCATGAGGAATATGTTCCTCTGAATGGCCCACTTCCACATGCTCTGAGCCAGATGAGACAACTGTGGAGAGTGTGTTCCTCCCTGCTTCTGTATGTAGTACATGGCAGTCATGTTGTCCGTCCGGATCAACACGACTTTGTTGCACAAGTGTACTTTGAATGCCTTCATGGCTAGGAAGATTGCCATCAGTTCCAGAACGTTGATGTGCATCTTCTTTTGTTGTGTCGTCCATAGTCCCTGCACTGTGTAAGCGAGTACATGAGCTCCCCAACCCTGGAGAGAGGCGTCCGCTGTCAGTATTATTTGTGGAACAGGCTCCTGGAACGGTCGGCCCTTGCAAAGGTTTTGTGGATTCCACCAATGCAGAGAGTTGTATGCCCGACCGCTCACCAACACTAGGTCTTTTAATTGCCCGTGAGCCTGGTTCCATTAACGTGCCAAGCACTCCTGAAGCGGGCGCATATGTAGTCTTGCGTGCGGGACTATGAAGATGCAGGAGGCCATCATGCCTATCAACTGCATGAACACTCGCGCAGGAAGGGAGTGTTGAGGTTTGAACTTTGAGATCAGCAGTTGCATGCTGTTGATCCTCACTAAATTTAGCTGAGCTGTGGCTGCCAGAGTGTTTATGGTCGCGCCCAGGTACTGTCGTACGTGTGCGGGTTGGAGATGTGATTTTGGGTAATTTAGTGAGAATCCCAGACTGTGAAGAAGGTGAATGGTGAGGGACATGTGGCTGGCACATTGCTGGGCTGACTTTGCCTGAACAAGCCAGTCGTCCAGATAAGGGTAGACGTGAATTTGTTGTCTCCGCAGATGTGCAGCCACCGTAGCGAGGCACTTGGTGAAAACCCTGGGTGCTGTTGTTACCCCGAAGGGGAGAATTTTGAATTGATAGTGCTGGTCCTGAATGGTGAACCTGAGATATTTCCTGTGTGATGGGTGTATGGGTATGTGGAAATACGCATCTTTGAGGTCTAGTGTTGCTAGGAAGTCTCCCTGACTGAGCAGCGGGAGAACATGCTGTAGGGTGAGCATATGGAAATGCTCCGAGAGAATGTAGTGGTTGAGGGGTCTCAGGTCTAGTATAGGTCTGAGTGACCTGTCCTTCTTTGGTATTAAGAAGTACAGAGAGTACACCCCTGTCCCCTGCTGGTTGACGTGCACAACCTCTATTGCACCTTTTTGCAGCATACTTAGCACTTCCTGCTGCAATAATGCTAAGTGCTCTACGGACATAGGACGGTGCTTTGGCGGTATGTTGGGTGGAGTGGAGGTTAATTCGAGACAGTAACCGTGTTGGATAATGTCCCTGACCCACCTGTCTGTGGTGATGGCTTTCCACGTGGACAGGAACCGCTGGAGTCTCCCCCCGACAGGTGTTATGTGGTCGGAGGGAAGGGAGAGGGCGTCACTGTTTGTTTTTGGGGGAGGACCTGGTGTTGCTGCAACCACGTCCTCTGCCCTTGGTGCTGGAGCCACGATATCCACCTCTGTTGGTTTTATCGTAGGAACTCTGTGTGCCCCCTTTAGTGTATTGCTGCTGTGACCCCTGGCCTCTAGCTGCTCCTCTATTCCCGGGGCGACGAAAGGAGCCACTACGAAATTGATGCGTTTGCAGAGCCCCCATTGATTTCGCAGTGTCAGTGTCTTTTTTAATTTTTTTGAGGGTAGTGTCAACCTCAGGGCCGAATAAGTAGTCGGGGTTGACTGGCTGATTTAGGATGTTGTTTTGAATCTCTGGCTTGAATCCTGAGATTCTCAACCATGCGTGTCGTCGTAACATGACGCTGGTGTTGATTGCCCTTGCTGCTGTGTCGGCGGCATCGAGGGCGCACTTGATGGATGCATTGGTGAGGAGTTGTCCCTCTCTGATGAGGAGCTCCGCTGCCTCTTTGTATTCATCTGGCAAATGCTGGAGTAGTGATTCTAGCGTGTCGTAGTGTGAACGATCATAACGGGCCAGGTGTGCCTGTGTGTTGGCAATGCGCCAGATGTTTGCGGCTTGCGCTGCAATTCTTTTGCCCGATGTCTCCAGCACTTTGGACTCCTTGTCTGGGGGAGGAGAATCACCTGTTGTCTGCGAATGGGCTCGTTTGCGAGCGTTAGCAACCACCATGGAGTCCAGAGGTAACTGACAACTAATGTAAATAGGGTCTCCGGGTGCAGGCTTGTTGTTTCTTTGAAAATGTCCTTTGCAGGTTTGAGAACACCTTTTAACATGGGCAGAGTTTAGACAGTTCTTTCTGAAGAGGCGAAAGTGTCCACTAAGAAGTCCTCTTCAACATTGTCAGAATGGAGTACTACTCCATGATTGGCGGCAGCCCGTTCTATGAGGGCATTGAAGGCAGCAGTGTCCTCTGTGGGAGACGTCTTGGCGCTGTAAAGCTGCGTGTCCTGGGTATCTGGCGCGGTACCCTCGTCTGTAGGGTCATCCCACGCCTGATCTGGGTCCTGCAGATGCTCATCAGGATCGACATCCCCAGGGTAGGTGGTATCATCTCCCATGTAGTCCTCTACTGCGTCCGTCTCCGAAGGCATAGGAGAAAAGGACTGGGGATCCTGATAGGTTTGTAAGCGTTCATACAGAACTTGTTCCAACCCCGCTGGCAATTTGTGCTTGAGAGGTATTCTATAGGAGTCCAGTCCTCTCTCTGGTGTGATTTTCCGCTTGCGGAGCATCAGTTGACCAGTTTCGGCGTCGATGAATTGTGGCTGTGAAGGCTCAGAGTCTGCGTGTCCAGTAGATGGGGACTGTGTCTGGCGGACACGTGTTCGGATCTCGAACATCTTCGGCGCCGTGGGCGGCGGCAAGCCAAAAGTGATGCTGGTTGGCGCCGCGGGTGCTTTCGGGGCCTTGTGCGTGTCGGGGCCCGACGTGAATCGGAGGGCTGCCCGTTCCCTGATGCGTTGCAGCGAGGCCGCGACTTGTTGCACCGAGAACGCAGAAGGCTCTTTGGAGCCGGTCGGCGCCGTGGAGGTAGGCGTCGACTGTTTTGTAGCCATGGGGTCATCGATCCGAAGACAGGTATCGACGGTCGATGGAGTCGACGACTTGGCGTGTGCCGCTGTCTTCGATGTGGACGCAGATGGAGCGGCCATTTTGACTTTGGTGGTCGGGGCCGACGGCTTCGGAGCCGGAGGCCGAGGCGCTTTGGGGGGACCGAGGGCCTTTTTCTTCGGGTCGGTGCCGATATCCGCTGTAGTAAGTTCGGCGCCGAAATCCCATTTACTTCGTTCGGGGCCGACGGCCTTTGCTGGCGTCGAAGGAGTGGAGGGCTTCGAGGCCTTCGAGCCGATTGCAGCTAGTTTCACTTTCGGTTTCGGTGGAACTGGTGCGACGATTGGTTTCGGTTTCGTTGAAGGGAATCCAGTCGTCTTCGTTAATAATGGCTCGGGCGGGAGGTTCGAGGCCGGGCCCGAAGGCGGGGCCGAAGAACTTTGAGAGTGATCTCGGGTAAGGCCCGGAGGCGATCCCTCGACCTGAGCCTTAGAATGACGCACTTTAACGGCCTCCGTATCGAGGGGGGGGGGGGGGGCTGGCTCCTCGCTGGAGCTATCTTCTTAGGCCCCAAAGGCCTCATCGTAGTCTCCTACCTCGTCGATGACTCTTCCCTTTGAAAAAGCACTTCATCGTCGTCTTCCGATCGGGAATCGTGTTCGGAAGCGGAGCTGGAGTTAACTTCTTCCACGCTCTCTGCGTCCTCGTCCTCGGTGCTGAAGATGTTGGCCGGGGCAGGCGCCGATTGCTGCGCTTCTAATCTCGCCGCCCGTCGATTCCGGAGAGTCTTCTTCGATCGGAATCGGGCACATGCCATACATTTCGACTCATCGTGATCCGGTGAGAGACATTTGTTGCATACCGGGTGGACGTCGATGTGAGGGTATTTTGCGTGGCATAAAGGACACCGTTTGAATGGAGTCCTCGATTCCATCGTCGATGTAAGTTCGATGTTCGGACCAAACGGATCCGAAAGGCTGGAAGAAGGTTCTAAACTAGTAAAGAAAGTAGTCGATACCGAACGGGAACAGTACCGACGAAAACTAAAGGCCTTTTGGCCTTAAACTGAATTTTCCTAACTTGAGCTAAGATAAGCACATCCGAACCCAATGGCGGAAAAAAACAATCTAAGGATGGAGAGGATGCCCATGCGCACTGTGGTCCAGGGGAGGAGTCACCTATCTCGTGATACTTCGAAGACTTTTCCAGGACAACAACGTGCAAACATCCGGACCCAACACTAGGCGGCGATCTATGCACAGATATGAATTCAGCAGCCCACATGCCTCGAACCTTGTTCATCTGAAAGAAACACGTTAGTTAGATTCCTCACCTTAGAATAGATACCCCAGCAATACCAACCCCGGTGGTGGGTCTGCGAACCAAGATCACACCAGAAAGTCCTGGAGAATCAAACGGCCAAAGAAGCCGTCTCTCCGGACTTGGCTGTCCAGGCAATAATGCTTGGCAAATGTGTGCAGCAAGGCCCACGTTGCTGCCTGACAGATGTCCTGCAAAGGGACTCACTTTATCTAAGGAGTAACAAGCTTTGATGCACAAAACGACCCACCGAGAGATGGTTCGCTTGTGCACCGCCCGCCCCTTCTTAGCGCCCACGTAGCCAACGAAGAGTTAGTCGTCCACCCGGAAATGATTTGTGCGGTCCAGATAGAAGGAGAGCGCACATTTTGGGTCCAGACGGTGGAGTAGCTCTTCCTCTTTTTAGGGATGCGGAGGCGGAAAGAAGGTGGGCAGCGTAACAGACTGCCCGATGTGAAAGGCAGTCACAACCTTAGGAAGGAAGGAAGGGCGAGTGCGGAGCACAACCTTGTCCGGATGAATAGAAAGGAAAGGAGGCTTAGAAGAGATAGTCTGGAGCTCACTCACCCTTCTAGCAGAGGTGATGGCTACCAGGAAAGCAGTCTTAAGCGTCAAGAGACGAAGAGGACAATTATGAAGTGGCTCAAAGGGAGCGCACATCAGATATGTCAAAACAAGATTCAAATCCCACTGAGGCATTACGAAAGGGACAAGAGGAAACATGTGAGTAATGCCCTTAAGGAATCGAGAAACAACAGGGGATTTGAAGAGAGAAGGCTGATCAGGAAGCCGAAGGAGGCAGAGATAGTAGAAAGATAACCTTTAAGAGTGCCCAGAGCAGAACCCTGCTGGGCCAAAGAAAGAAGGAAGAGGAGAACCTCAGAAAGAGGGGCGGAAAGGGGATCCACAGCCTTTGCTGTGCACCATGCCACAAATTTGTTCCACCTACAGGTGTATACCCTTTTAGTGGAGGGACGCCTGGCTGCCAGAATCACATCGCAGACTTCAGGAGGCAAGTCAAATGGCATCAACTGTCGCCGTTCAATCTCCACGCATGAAGGGGGAGACTGGACAGGTTCGGGTGGAGGACCGTCCCCTGCTGCTGCGACAGAAGGCCCTCCTGAAGAGGCAGTCGTATCGGGGGATCGATTGACAGACTGAGTAGCTCGGGATACCAGTACCTTCGTGCCCAATCCGGAGCCACCAAGATGACTTGGGCCCGGTCGCGCCTGATCTTCTTCAGCACTCTGGGCAGAAGTGGTATAGGCGGAAAGGCGTACAACAGACCACAACTCCACTCGCGACGATCCAACACGCAGAACTGCTGACATTGTGCGTTCTCTTCGGTGGCGAATAGATCTAACCAAGGCTCTCCCCACTGCCGAAAGAGGCCTTGCGCCACGTCCGAGTTGAGACGCCATTCGTGATCCATCATGCACCGGCGGCTGAGTTCGTCTGCTCTGGCGTTCAGAGAGCCTGCCAGATGTTGAACCACCAGGGTGATGCCCTGATGTTCCAGCCATGTCCAGAGGCGCAGAGCCTCCTGACAAAGGGTCCACGACCCCACCCCGCCCTGTTTGTTGCAATACCATCTGGCGGTGGTGTTGTCCGTGAACACCTGCACCACACTTCCCCGGACAACGGGAAGGAATGCCTTCAGTGCAAGACGGATCGCTCTTGGCTCCAAAAGGTTGATATGGAGCCGAGACTCTGCCGGAGACCAGAGTCCTCTGATCTCCGCCTCCCCCATGTGGCCCCCCCATCCCAGGAGGGACGCATCCGTCACCACTATGTGCTCCGGGTGGGGTAGGGAGAGGCATCTGCCGCTGACCCAATCGCGGTTCGTGAGCCACCACTGCAACTGTTTTGCAGTGCCCTCCGAGATCAAGACATGGTCGGACAGGTTGCCCCGATGCTAGGCCCGCTGAAACTTCAGGTCCCACTGCAGAGCCCGCATTCGCCACCTGGCGTGATGCACTAACAGGATGCAGGAGGCCATCAGACCCAGAAGCCGCAGCACCAACCTGACCGAAACCCGGGATAGAGGCTGAAAGATGGGAATCAGAGCCTTAATATCCTGGACCCGCTGCTCCGGAGGATAAGCCCGGAACTGCGCAGAGTCCAGAACCGCCCCGATGAAAAGGAGCTTCTGGGAGGGACTCAGATGCGACTTCGGCACGATGATGGAGAACCCCAGCAAATGCAGGAGGTCGGCCGTAGTCTGGAGGTGGGAGACAACCTGCTGGGGCGAGCCCGCCTTCAACAGCCAGTCGTCGAGATAGGGGAAGACTGGAACCCCTGATCTGCACAGATGAGCTGCGACCACCGCCATACACCCGAGGGGCACTGGTGAGGCCGAAGGGGAGCACCGTGAACTGGAAATGCTCCTGACCCACCGTGAACCGCAGGTAACGCCGGCAGGACGGGAATGTGAAAATAAGCGTCCTGCAAGTCCAACACTACCATCCAGTCTCCTGGATCCAGGGCAGTCAGAACCTGAGCTAGGGTAAGCATCTTGAACCTTTCCTTCCGGAGGAAGGCGTTGACGTTCCTGAGGTCCAAGATAGGGCGTAGGCCCTCTCTGCCCTTCTTGGGAACCAGAAAGTAGTGGGAATAGCAACTACGACCTACTTCTGGACCAGGAACGTGCTCGACGGCCCCCTTGGCCAAGAGGGCTGCAACTTCCTCCCGTAGAAGATTCAAGTGATCCCCCGACATGCAGTGGCACTGCGGTGGCATGGCTGGAGGGGTCATCTTGAAGGGGAGGGAGTAGCCCCTTCGGACGATTTGCAGCACCCACCTGTCCGACGTGATGGAACGCCAGTGGAGCAGGTGATGGCGAACTCTGCCTCCCACTGGCGTGGAAAGGGCCTGAAAGTACGGACTAGGAGGGCTTTGAGGCGGATGCTGCCGGGGTGGATGTGGACTGACCGGCACGTTGACACCCGGTACCGCCTCGGCGGAATCCACGTCGGCGTGCAGGTTGGATCTGCGGCCGGTGGCTAGGCGGACGTGAGGGGGCGCCCCTTCCTTGGCCACAAAAGGGACGAAAGGCGGAAGTTTGCGGTTGCGGCCCCGAGAGGCCCAAGGACTTGGCCGTAGCCCGGGAGTTCTTGAAGCGCACCAGCGCACTATCCGCCTTCTCGCCAAAAAGGCGAGCGCCATCAAAGGGCATATCCATGAGGGTGCTCTGGACATCCCCTGAGAAAGACGTGGACTGCAGCCAGGCATGGCGGCGGAGCACCACCGTGGTCGACATCGCCCTACCCAGCGAGTCCGTAGTGTCTAATCCACATCGAATAGCACGTCGTGCTGCATCCCGCCCGTCGGCAAGAGCCTGGGCGAGCCGCGTCTGGGCCTCCTCCGGACACTGGGGCAGCACGTCCTCCACCGTATCCCACAGAGAGTGGGAATAACGGTCCAAGAGGCAAGCGGTGTTCAAGGACCGCAGTCCCAAACTAAGGGAAGTGAACAGCTTCTTACCGAACTGTTCCAGCCTCTTGGATTCCCGATCCGGAGGAGCGGACGGGAAGGAGGATTGGGAAGTAGAGGCCTGGATAACCAGGCTCTCGGGCGTGGGGTGTTGGGACAGAAAAACTGGGGTCGCCCGGAGCAGGGCGGTGGCGCCGGGCCACGTTCTGATCCACAGGAGGTACTGTGGAGGGCTTGGACCAGGTACCCTTCAGAACGTCCACTAGTGCCTCATTGAACTGCAGCAGAGGCTCCGAGGAGCTTGCTGACGGTTGAAGCACTTCAGTGAGGAGGTTAGTCCTCACGGCCACAGCAGGCAGCTCCAGCCCAAGGGCTTCGGCCGCCTTGCGCAGCACCACTGAAAATGCAGCACCTTCCTCCGAAGCCACAGTCGGAGGAGAGATGAAACCTGTGTCCGGGGAGGTGTCCAGACCACTGGCATCCCCCAGCTTATCTGCCCAGTCCTGAGATAAGTTGGCCTGCATGGCCAGAGGGTCCTCAGACCCCTCCCAGTCGCCCCCGTCATCCGATTCCTGATAAACAGGGGGAGTAATTGGAGCCAGACGGTAGATGAAATTGTCATCCATCGGCATCGGCGCCAGACGGCACCGCGCCGGGCCCGAACCGGGGAACGGCATCGTCCGGAGACGGCGCCGGGGGTGGAACCGGTGTTGGCGCCGGCGGAGGAGGCGTTGTGAGGTCGACCGGCACCGACAGATCCAGGCCTGGATCCCACGGGGACCTGCGTCGTCGGGACCTAAGTCGACGACGGCGCCGGGGCCCGAGCCGCCGGCTCGCTAGGTCGCCCAGTCGAGCCCACGGGGCCCAAAGGCGCGCCGGCAGGCGTCGACGGCGGAGCCAGGCCCCTCATGGCCGAGACGAAGGCACTGATCTCCGCCGGAGTCACGTCAGTCCCAGGGACCGGTGGGTATGGGGATGGACGCGGGGGTGGTACCACCCAGACCCTCGACCGAGTCACGCGACCGGCGAGGGGAGTCCGAAGAGTGATGTCGCCTCTTGGGCTTCTTAGCATGCTTCGACTTACCCGAAGACTTCGACCCCGACCAGCGGTGGTGGTGGCTGCGGCTCCGCAACCGGTCCTTCGACCTCCTCCTGGACTGGGACCGTCAACGGTGCGGAGCAGAGTGTCGGAGCTCGAGAAGCTTACGGGACCGCTCCCGCCTAGCCTTCGAGGTCAAGGCCTGGCAGTCGAGGCACGACTCCGCATTGTGGTCGGCCCCCAGGCAATAAAGGCACCGGCGGTGGTGGTCCGTCACCAACATCAGTCGATGACAGGAGTCACAGGCTTTAAAACCGGGCATCCTACCGGCACCAGTTCGAATCGAGTAGACAAAAAGAGTCCAAAAGGTTTAAGTCAAAAAGTGACTAAAGGGGTAAGCTCTTCCCGGATCGGCGCTGTCTGGCGCGGAAAAAAGAAGAAAAACTGACGTCAGCACGCAAGGGCGGTGTCTAAGTTCTCCGACGACATCATTCCGGCGCACGACGCAGACGACGGACGCGGAGCCATAGACGACGCCTAGCGACGCGCAAGTGGTATTGCTGACGAAAAATCTTTCCGGATCCAGCCTGACGCCTGGGGATATTCTAAGGTGAGGAATCTAACTAACGTGTTTCTTTCAGATATAATGTATTATAAAAAGCAACTATATTATATCTGAGATAATGTTTAGGACTATGTCTTACTTTCTTGATAAATATACATGCAAAGTCATGTTAAACAGTATATAATTCACCAGATAATTCAGCACACGGGGCTGTATCCTAATTGTAGGTCATGTTCATCACACCGGAACTCTAAACAAACACATTTGTTTCTCCTGGAAGGTCAACTACAACCACATTCAGCTTTAATACATCCAGGCCCTTACTAAAGGATAGAACCTTTATCACATATAAAAGAAAGACAACTTCCGGCCACTTCAGCCAGAAGAACAAGTTACTTACCTTTGGTAACACTCTTCCTGGTGGATACTCTAACCACACATTCCTCACCTTTAGAATATCCCCAAGGTGCCAGACTGGATCCTGAATGTTTTCACAGCAATACTCCTGTGCACCAGTAGGTGCCGCCATGCGACTCTGCATTGACTCCTTTCCACCATGAAAGTGAAGACTCAATGTCACATATAAGCACCATCCTTGCACGCTGACATCACAAAACCAATCAGGGCATCAATGTGGAAAATCTTTAGCTTAGGACCCATTTAGATGGGGAAAAGAGAACAGAATGGGGAGGCAGGATGCCAGGGACTAAATTGCAGTTAGACAGAGTATCCACCAGAGAGAGTATTTTCAAAGGTAAGTTACTTGTTTTTCTGATGGATACTTCCAACCATTGATTCCTCACCTTTAAAACAGATACCAAACCAGTATTTCCCAGGAGAGAAGGTCTATGCAATATAATTAGAATAAAAAGTCCTACTGCACCAAACCGGCAAAATGCCCTTCCCATTGGACCTGGCTTTCAAGGCAGAAGTGCTTCATAAAAATATGCATTGATGCCCATGTCTGACCGATATCAAGAGCAGGCATTCTGAGTGCCAACGCAGTAGTAGCAGGCTTTGCCATTATGAAATGAACCATGAGTCATTCTGAAGGCTGCTTGATGGCCAATGCATTGCAAGTCTAAATGTAGAGGACTATCCACCTTGACAATGTCTTTTTCTGCACTGCCTTGCTTTTCTTGGCCCCATAGCACTCCATAAAAAATGCTGATTTTCCACTCAATGGTCTTTGGTTCCCTCTTGTGGTCCAGCCGATGGAGTTTCCTTTTCCAAGGGGTAAGTTGTAGCAAATAATGTTTGGAGGGTGATGGATTGGCCATGAAAAAGAAGTCACAACTTTTGGCAAAAAGACCGCCTCTGTACCCAACACCAGTTTATCTAGGGAAAAGGCGGTATAAGAGGGTTGCACGTGACAAACTAAAGTGATTGCGACAAGGGGGACCATCTTTAAAAACCAGAAAACTTAACAAACAGCTGCACACTGGCATGACAGGAGTGCACATGAGGAAGTCAGGATCAAATTGAGATCCCTTTGTGGCTTCACAAAAGGTTTAGGGGGAAACATGTGGGTTAAACCTTTTATAAACGTCATCAGAAGAGGTGATTTAAACGAAGACGGCTTATCCGGCAACCACGAAAAAAGCCAAAAGGGCAGACAAATAACCTTTAATTGTGCCCACAGCAGGACCTTGCCGGACTAGAGACAAAACAAATAATAAAACATCCAAAATCTTTCTCTACAACAGGTATATGTTGCAGTCTCCACATCAGGCCACACATTTTTCCCAGCACCTGGGTGTGAATATACTTTGCAGGACGCTGCAGAGCAGGGATAAAATCCACAACCTCAGGAGGTAAATGAAATGCAGTTAGCTGACGTGGCTTAATCTCCATGCATGAAGGTGTAGACTGAGCAGGCCTGGCTGCAGAACCCTGCCCTGCTTCTGTCACAAAAGATCCTTCTGAAGCGGTAGCTTGATTGGAGGACAGATGCACATGCCCAGAAGACACCAGGATGACTCAGGCCCAGTTCTTACGGATCTTCAGAACTCGGGGCAGTCGCTGCAGAAGCAGAACGACATACAGGAGTGCTTTGCTCCACTGTAGTTGGAATGAGTCTCCCAAAGAGAAACTTTTAAGAAACTTCAATACACCAAACGTTTGTCATTGAGCATTCTCAATTGGCGGAAAGATCAAGTCAGTGTTCTCCCCATTGTTGGAAGAAGCCCTGTGCCACCTCAGGTGTAATTAGCATTCATGATCCACCAGGCACCACCGGCTGAGTTTGTTCACCCTGGTGTTTACAGACCCCACCAGGTGGTTCACAGTCCGAGATATGCCCTGACGCTCCATACAACTCCAGAGGTCTACAGTTTCTTGGCATAGGACCCAGGATCCCACACCACCCTGCATATTGCAGTATCGCATGGCAGTGGTGTTGTCCATGAGAACCTGTCGGGTTTCCACCTGACACATGAATCCTCTGCCTCTCCCAGATGACCTTCCTAATCCAGCAATCACGCAGAGTCAGGTCTAAGTGCAGAAGCGAGAAAGTTCTGCCAATGGTCTAACTGTGGTCGAGCAGCCACTACTTTAGACCTGTTGCAGACTCCGCAGAAACCTCTATGGAATACAACAAGTTTCCTTGGTGCTGATTCTTCTGAGACATCAGATTCCACTGCAGAGCCTGCGTAGGCCATCTGGCATGGTCAACGACCTCAGAAACACTCTCATTGAGCTCATGGACCGAAACTGAAATATTGGGATCACAGCCCGAATGCCCAGGACTGGCTGAGACAGAGGGAAGTTCCTAAACTTCTCAAATTCAAGACAGCTCCTCTTAAAGGAAAGCCTCTGCAAAATAATAAGGTGGGACTTTGGCATGTTGTTCATAAACCCAACCAATTTCAAGAGGTTTACCATCATCTGAAGGTGGTCTACGACGGACTGTGGTGAGCCCACCATCAAGAACCAGTTGTCAAGATAGGAGAAAACTGGAATCTCTCGCCTCTGAAGAAGTGCGGCGACCACCACCATCACTTTCGTGAACATCTGAGGGGCACTGGTAAGGCCAACTGGAAGCATGGAATACTGACAATACTCCAGTCATGAAAACGCCAAATAGATGCATAGAGTTTAGTAGGAGTAACCCATCAATTAAAGGGGCTCATAATTCAAACATCTTTTGTTCGAAAACCCTAATGTTTTTAGGAGGAAAACCCTCACCCACCTTTAGGTTCCATGCTTATTCATCGGGTTCCTCCTCACCCCACCTCCCAGATTGATAGTGGTGGGGGCTATAACTCGCTGGAATGGAGAGGAGCACTAATATGCCAAAGTGAGCTATCTGGTATGGGAGAGAGTAGGCAAGATGTATGATAAAGAGAAGTGAAAAGGAGCCAAAAATGCTGATCAGTAGACTAAGTGATAGCTTTATTGAATGTCCCCAAGGAGCAAATAAAAAAACAAGCCGGAGGATGTGAATTCAACCTGTTCATGATACTGGGGTCAACATATTTCTGCCAATTATTGAATTCTACAAAGAGGTGTGTGGCATTCACCAGGGCCTAATGTTCAATCCTACCACTCTGCAGGTTAGAATTATGGTATGAGGAAGGGAAAATAAAAACAGGAAATACTACAGTGTGCAGATTGAAAATAGAACAATATCCCACATTCAATGTGGCATGTTCACCATTTTCAGCACCTGTAGAAGAATAAACAATCAAGAGACAAACAGAAAACATTATTGCGGTGACAATATCCCTTCAAGCGCGCAAGTAAATATTATTACAATACCAGCCACACCCACTGTGCCACCAAAATTCTCATGATATGAATAAACAAAACACATATACTGGTAATAATGTCTCCATAATGCTTACCCACAATCATCAAGTATTGAGCCTCAACTCACAAAAAACTCAGGAAGAGGGAAAGCAGGGCTACATGTTTCTTAAAAAAAAGTGAAGAGTAACAGTCAGAGTAGGAATTTTATAAAATAATAGCCAAAAATAGGGTCCGTGAATAAATAGCCGCCGGCTATTCAAGTAATACCAGCAAGGCGCTAAATCGAAAATAAACGTCACACAGCCAGCTCATGGCCTACCTATTATTTAATGGGTTTTTCTGTAAATATGTTTATCTGCATTTTAGAAGTTTACATCCTCAAAGAAGACACAATAACATCGTTCATTATGTCCATAGGGCTCCTGGCCTACCTTGAAGTGCAGGTAACCTCTATGAGACTGGATGAGTGGGATATGAAAGTACCTGTACTACTGTTTAAAGAAGCCATTTAGGCCTGCAAAACCTCTGTAACAACATTAGTTTTAACTTCCAGAGAGGGAAGTTGCAGTTCCAAAACCTCAGTTGTAACTCTGATCACTGCAGCACTGGTAGTACTTTTTTTCCCGGTAGGTTGGGGGTAAAATCAACCAAGGATCAGGGGAAGTATCGAGCCCAGTGGCATCCTCTAGATCGATAGGTTGTCATCATCATAACGTGAGGGAAAATCATACTCATCTTCTCCATTGTCATACCCAACTGGGGTTGGCTTTGATCGGAGTTGGAGCCAAATAGCTAATGGAGCACTTGATATGACTCCGAGGTTCAGGCAGTGTTCTGTTAGCATCTGACTACATGGGGACCAGATGCATCAGGGTGAAAGCCTAGTATTGGGAGAGGACTAGAAGTAGGCGAAAAACTCCGCTCTGACGGTGGAGTTTGTGGAGTTTTGCCATTCAGTTGAGTTTGCAAAAACACCAGGTGACGGACAGAATGCAGAACAATGTCATACACTCACCCCAGTACAGAGATCTGGGCCTAAATCCATCGTTTTTTTGCTCACCATGCCATTCCAGTTTGAACCCAGCCATATGCAAATCAGTCTTGACCCTGTGCCTCATGGGAACAGTCCAGCCTGAACTGCCAAGCCAGGTCCTCCCTGGACTGGAACCAAGCATCCTAGGACCAGTTTCGGGGTTTCACCCCTCTTCAGCCAGGATAGCTTGACTCCAGTGGCATGGAGAGCACGGGACTCACGTCTGAGCATACCCGTCCCACTCGGGGTGACAAATGCAAAAACAACAGTTCATGGACAGAATGCAGAATAATGTCATACACTCACCACAGTACAGAGGTCTGGGCCTAAATCATCGTTTTTTTGCTCACCATGCCATTCCAGTTTGAACCCAGCCATATGCAAATCAGTCTTGGCCCTGGGCCTCATGGGAACAGTCCAGCCTGAACTGCCAAGCCAGGTCCTCCCTGGACTGGAACCAAGCATCCTAGGACCGGTTTCGGGGTTTCACCCTTCTTCAGCCAGGATACCTTGATTCCAGTGGCATGGAGAGCACGGGACTCACGTCTGAGCATACCCGTCCCACTCGGGGTGTCAAATGCAAAACCAACAGTTGATGGACAGAATGCAGTTCGGGCTGGACTGTTCCCATGAGGCACAGGGTCAAGACTGATTTGCATATAGCCAGGTCTAAACTGGGGTGGCATGGTGAGCAAAAGAATGATGGATTTAACCCAGATCTCTTGACTGGGGGTGAATGTTTTGATTTGTTCTGCATTCTGTCCATCAATTGTATGTCTTTTGCTTTCTCGCCCTAAGTAAAAAAAGGCTTGGCAGTTCGGGCTGGACTGTTCCCATGAGGCACAGGGTCAAAACTGATTTGCATATAGCCAGGTCTAAACTGGGGTGGCATAGTGAGCAAAAGAATGATGGATTTAACCCAGATCTCTTGACTATGGGTGAATATTTTGATTTGTTCTGCATTCCGTCCATCAATTGTGTGTCTTTTGCTTTCTCGCCCTAAGTGCACCAAGTATGCTCAGACGTGAGTCCTGGGCTCACTGTGCCACGGGAATCAAGCTATCCTGGCTGAAGAGGGGTGAAACCCCAAAACCGGTCCTAGGATGCTTGTTTCCGGTCCAGGGAGGACCTGGCTTGGCAGTTCGGGCTGGACTGTTCCCATGAGGCACAGGGTCAAGACTGATTTGCATATACCCAGGTCTAAACTGGGGTGGCATGGTGAGCAAAAGAATGATGGATTTAACCCAGATCTCTTGACTGGGGGTGAATGTTTTGATTTGTTCTGCATTCCGTCCATCAATTGTGTGTCTTTTACTCAGTGGAGTTTGGCAACGGTGCGTGATGGAGTTTACATACCCCTACGCCCTAGTTCTATACTTGGTGCTATATACGTCTCGGTGCCCTGAATGATCGAATCGGTGCTGCGCCTTAACTTGGTGATGCACAGCATCTCAGGACTCGGAGCTCAATGTTTACTGTGTGCTGCACATGCACTCTGTGCTGAACATGCTGGCCTCAGCGCTGCACCTGTGTGTACCCCCCTCGATACTATGACTGCCCTCGGTACTGGAGAGCTCTGGAAGAACTGACCACAAGAAACCGCTGTGCGCTTATCAACATCACTATTGTGGTGTCCTCTACTATTACGACCACGTACTCTAGTTTGTGAATCTTTTCAAAAGAGATTCACCTGTCTCCTAGGTTCATACACCTTGTTCTGGCGACGGTGCACCATGTCTCAGGCTCGTGCACCACACTCTGGCACCGGTACATCCTGTCTCCAAGGATCATGCACCTTGTTCCCAGCCCTTGTGTACACTGCCTCTGCGCTTGTGCACCCTGGCCCCTGCGGCACCCAGGCCTAGGCCTGTCCTGGCATCCGTAGTTTAAGGCAGGCTCCTACGAACTGCGCCCACCACCCCTTTCCTTGCGCAAGAATGTTTGTGAAGTGTTTTGTTTGGGCATGATAATGCATGCACCCTGTAGATGGGCTGGGGAGGCAGGGGGAGTGGAGGGGTTAAACTGATGTACACTGCAGTGAACAGAGAAGGCTGTTGATATTTTACACATTGTCTGTTAATACAAGACTGAAAGTTTGCAATAATTGTTGTGACAGATGCACCCTGGTGCAGGAGCACATGCTTTAACATTTTATTAAATAATGGTGAGATAAGATATGGGGTGGTGGTGCTTTAAAGTGCTGGAATTTAGCTGCAGGGAGCTCGGACAGTGAGATGCCACCTTTCACTCCTATCTTTATTACTGTGAGCGAATGGTCACAAGTCTAGTACAGATAAAATGCACCAATATGCACACATGCGTGCTTTCACTGTTTACAAAGTGTTCTGGCGGAGGAATGCTGAGCAGGGCCAGGTTGGGATGAGGTGGAGGCGCTATAAAGTGCTGGACTCCCGCTGCAGTCATCTTCGACAGTGGGCGACAGTTCACATTTTTCTATTTGGAGAAATGAGTGAATGCTGACAATATATAACATGAACCCGTGCACACACTGAATGTTTATAGATTCTTCTTCAAAAGCAGCAGGGCATATAGGCGGGAGGCAGAGAGCTTGGAGGCAGGTTTCTGAATTGCGATCCTCACACACCCTTTCTTGTCCTGTCTGTAGCAGCCCCTTTAATTACAATTGGATGCAGTAACAATAGCTTCTCCTAGGTGCCGGCCGATTCCACCTGGGTTGCTTGATCTGGCTGTGTGTGAATTGGACTGACAGAATTCTGTGTGCTGGTGGTGATTGCCTGTACTGTGAGCGTTACATACATGAGTAGTGTCCCTACCTGCCTATCATATGCATGGATTTTCACCGTATTTCTATTTTCCTGCCTCTGTTGTTCGCCGATCCCTGCGGGTGCAGTAGTGGTCACCAGTGGCTGCTCTCTTCCAGTGGGACAGCAAGCCTCCCCTAGCACTCACCTCTCCTTCTGGGGGGGGGGGTCGCATGCTTCACAACGTTTTTCTGCAATGCCAGTTATTATTGTGTGGCCTCCATGGAGGCTCGATAACAGCGCTCAGCACCGAGAGTTCGATGGAGTGAGCAATCCTCAACGGAAGGTAATTTAAAGAACATAACACAGCTTGGAGTGTATAAATTTATAAAGTCAAAATCAATACAATTGCTCAATGAGTATCTAGTCGGAAATAACTCAGATGGCTGCACACTGGTAAAAAGTCTTTAAACAGAACCAAAGTGAGTGTGAGTAGGAGTAACTTGAAACCAGGGGTGTAGGAAGGGGGGAGCGGTGGGTGCGGGCCGCCCCCGGTGTCATCACTGAGGGGGGGGGGTGACAAAATGTAAAAATATGTTTTTTAAACACATATTTTTGCCATTTTGTCACCCACCTCAGTGATGACACTTGTTACCCCTGGCTTGACAAAAAGGGTACAAATATGTGGTTTAAACACATATTTTTGCCATTTTGTGAAGCCTGGGGTGACAAGAAATTTTACACACCGTGTACCACCTGACCTTGCTACGCCACTGCTTGAAACTATGCCGCATGCGGAACTCCGCAGAATTTCACTGAGTTTTTAGTTAACTCTGTGGAATTCCACGGAGTAAAACTCCACAAATTCCACCCACCCCTAGCCCGGACATAGTTTCATTGCACACTAGTTAAATTACTTTTTGGAGGAAAAAAAACCTCGATCTGATGTGAAAAAAAGGAGCACAGCTCCAGATACATGATTGAAGGCATGGAAAGAAAAGAACTGAGGTCAGCACACAGGTGTGGTACTGGTAGGGGGCTTTGCTCTGTCACTTTCAGGGAACAGAGTCACTGAGGAGACTCATGGCCCCACGTACCAGCACGTCGGAGTACTGCTGTGAAAACTGTACGGATCCAGTCTGGCGAGTGGCGGCTTTTCCAAAGGTGAGGAATCTGCAGTTAGAAGTATCTATCCGAAGCAAATTTTGAGAAATCAATGAATTTATACAATGTAATTCCTTTCTTTTTATTGCCTGCATTGTGGACAGAGCTGAAACACTATAGTAAACTTGCTTTCAAGTTCAGAATCAGCTATATTTAAAAGTGTATAATAAAGCACTTACCCAGATCTTTGCCCACAGCTGCAGCAACACAGTTTTTAGGCAACTCAACCAAAGCGTTGATTGCTAAACAAAAAACAAAAGAAAAGAAAGGAGAAAGCAAATCAAAGATCATATCTCATAGAAGACAAACATGGTAAATGTTCTATGAAGTGGAGCTGTTCTATAAAGTGCAGCATTGCCAACATGACTATACAATGTGTTTATTTTTATTTGATCTCCTTTTCTTTTTAAAATGTTTAATGACTGCTCTTCACGATCTCACATTTTTTTTCAAATGGCACACTGTTCTTTTAATGTTTTATAGTGCTTAGAAACTGTATGGATGTTTGCATCCTTTTTAAAATATAAACACAGCATTAACATAATTTCCCTTTACCCCAAAATCAAGCTTTTTAAGGGTGTCAGTATTTTCAGTGGTGCTTTAAAATTTGCTATTTTGCCTTCCGAAGCATTTTACATACACTGACAACAGGACATTTTTCAGGTCTTTGTTGTAATTTGGCACCACCAATACCCTGCAACCTAAGGCTGCAGATCTACCTCTTCTTAAAGAAGCCCTGGCCCTGTCAAGGCCAAAGGTACGTTTTTTGTGATTCTAATTACTAATTACCCCTTCTCTATAGAAACACATTCAAAATCTGTTAAAAAAGAGCTTTTTGCTCTGGTATTATGCAAGAATGTTGGAGTGAGTCATACAAAGCGCACTCCCCCCCTTCCTTGCATTTCTTTATGGCCATGCCAGTTTCTTCACAGACAAAATATCCATTTGGTGCATGTTTTTGGTAATTGGCAGATGCGTTAGCAGGAGGATGTCGATAATGGGGTAGCCCCATGACCTAAGAGTTATTAAGTCACATTATATGTATTCTGTTCTTACTCTTGCATCTTGGCTTTTTCTTCATCCTTGTTTTGTGGGCAAATTGAACAGCAATTGAAAATGAGATAAGTAGTAGGCAACATTGTACAGCTTAGGTAAACAGACTGGGCTTGATTCACAAAAGTAAATATACATTTGTTTACCTATTCACATCTACTCTACTCTACATCTACTTTGAAACCTAGTGTAACTCTCCACTATTTTTTTACTCTGACACCTAGTGTAACTCTCCACTATTTTGCTACTCTCCATTTCAGAGTGGAGATTTACATCTAAATGTAGACTTACATCTCTCCATCCCCTTATATGAGGAAGTGGAGCCTCCTAAAACAGAATTTACTACTAGTAGGTTATCAGCTGTTGGTGGAGATATTTGCCACTCTAGAAAGGTATAGTGAAATTCATTAAAGTTTATTATCTGGAGGGAAAAATAATAATATTTTATTGCATAATATATACGTAACATAATTTAAAGTATTTATTATTAACATATACTCAGCTCATAGCTATGTGATTTGCATGTTGTAGTACATGAGTAGTATAACTATTGTACTGCTTTACAGACTACAAAATGCAGTTTGTTTTCGGCCCCTTGTGTGCAACTTCCTTGCTAAATTAAGCAAAGTTCTGGGAGGTGGCATATAGAGCCGAATGATGCCAAAATGTGAGCCAGGTTGACTAGTGAAGCTGCATGGCATATATCACCGACAGGTATATCCCATGGTAGACACCTCAGTCCTAGTGGAGTGAGCTTGAATACCAGATGCAGGTTCGGCCTTTAGGAGTGGAACAATGGGCGATACAGGATCCATTAGCCAATGGTGGCTTTAGAAGCCAATCAGCTGGCATCAGACTCCAAATGTCAAGAAAAGATGATTGGTAGAAAGCCTAAACTGGTTCTATCAAGGTATGGCCACAACGCACATCTAATGTCCAGGTTCCTAAGTGTCCCCTCAGATAAGAAGTCATGGGGATGTAGCAATCTTCTCACTCAGATACATGTTTGACAAACCTTTGGGACAAAGGAAGGGGATTCATCAGGACCACCTTGTCCCAGTGGAAAACAGTAAATGGTACTCAAGAGCGTAGGGACTGCAGCTCGCTTATGTGTGGCCGATATGATGGGCACCAAGAAGGAAGTCTACCATGAAAGGCGTCACTAGGCCCACAGCTTGAAAGCTTTTATGCATCAGCGTGGGAAAGACGAGGCTGCGGTGCATTAAGGCCATGAGATGTCTGATACAGGAGAGTGGGTCATCAGATGCCACAGGTGCCTTTTACATACTCATACAGTGAACAGATGTACTCCCAAAGCTTGTTCTGAAAAGCCTTAATGGACGCTGGTTAGGTCTTGCAGATGTTGATCTGCAGACCCTATTTAGTCAGAGAACCAAAAATTCCTAATGTTATCCACCAAACAATTGAGCAGATTGGTCTCTCAACATGGCCACACAGTCTCAGATGTTTGCTCCTCTATTGGGCTCTGGCTGAGGACATCTTGGCAGTCACCCTTATGTCAAAGTTCGATGCAAAAAAAGCCAAGGTGAGCAAAGGTTCATTCCTCATGAAACATGAGCTCAAGTTGAGAATTGTAGGAAGGGAGAGACATGGAGAGGCACTAAGATGACCCACCATCCTGCACTGCCCCTGGTATTCTCCTGGGTCTTAAGATTCACAGAAGTAGGTTGGTAAGTACACATGAATGTTCTTGTCAAATCAAACAGGCTTTTCCTCTGGGATCCGGGTCCCGAACGCAATTCGGAAGCAAACCAGTTGCATCTTGAATTCAGGAGGGTGATGAGGGCATCTATGGTTGCATAAACCAGCCTAGAAGATGAGCCAAGAAGATCTCCCCTACCACTACTGTGGAGAATGTCGACACCTTGTCAGATTTTCTGTTCTTATGCCAATGAGGGTATATCCTTGCTGCTTTTCATCAACCAATACCATAGTCTACCTAGATGCAAGAAGTGGAAGCCTCCGTGTTTTTTTTTTTTAACACAGAACAAGGCCACGGTATTGTCCCAGACGACCATCAAGAGTCAGCATCTGATTAGGTTTAGGGAGTTTTTTAGTACGAAATAAAAATTACCTTCAGCTGCAACCGGTGTATGTGGAGGAATTAATCTGCTCTATCCCCTAAGGTATTGATAACTAATTCCTGGCAGCAAGTCCCCTTACTCATATACTGAAGAGTTGGTGGCAACCAGGAGTTGTGACTGGGGTAGGAAAAGGGGCATCCCACAAAAAAAGGAGAGTATGTGCCCACAATTGCTTTTCAACCCTTTGGGTTGGATCAAGATGGATTTTATCATTGGCCCCTTCTGTTACAGCACCAATGATATAATTAAGAAAAAGGAGAGAAAAGGCTACTAGCCCTAGTTCTGCACCATAGGAGTTTTCATTGATAATAATTCCTCAATGTGTTCATGGGCAAACCTCGGAACACTTTCCTAATAAATATATTGTCCACTGAATATTACCACAGGCCATAAGTCTGGCAATTAAAGACAGCTGGAGGGAGAATGGAGCCATAAAAGGAACTGCAAGCCTGTCTGTAACCGAGGGGCCTAACACGAAATAAAGAACGTACTCCTACCTAAGTGGCTGTGGACTCTTTTGCGAAGACCCTGTCCTCCAACTTCAAAATTGTACTGCATACTCACCCAGCTCACACATACACAGACACATTGTACTGTACAGTATTGTAGCATTTGTATAGCTCTTGCTACCTCTATGTGGGGGCACTGAAGCTCTTACCTAAACAGTTACCAAGGTACATCATAGATGGTGTGTAGTTGGAAGGATGTCTTGTGAGATGACCACTGAGGTGTGGTTTTCTAACTGCAACAAGGACTAAAACATATACAAAGATAGACAGGTCCAGCATGGTCATAAGGGCAGTGGGATGCTCATTGAGTGTACACCAAAAAGAGGGGGTAGTTGGAGAAGACTAAGTTAAGTATATAGAAAAATGCACCAGTCAGAGATAAATTTAGACCTCACCCTCCATCTCCATGTCTGATACCAACACCTTTCTAAAAAACTTCAATCTCTTTTACAAAGTGGAAAACTATGTGAACATCCACACTCCAATGAAAACATACAAGAGCATCAACTTGGTACACTGAAGACCTCGCTAACAATCAAAACTTTAGCCACAGACAGGAAAAAAAACGGAATAATAACAGAAATCTCAATGATCTGTGATTCAGGGTACGTGACTCCTTACTCCCGGTTTCCTCCTCCTCCCCCGTTAGTCCGTGCATATCCCCACAGTCAATTTGCACTTTATTGTTCACTAACTGCTGTGATCTTTGAGCACTTTAAATAAAATCTGTTCTACTGCAATTTTTTCGCACTTTTGAACGTATCTTATTCACTGCATGTAATGAATATGGAAAACTGATTTCCTGCTAGCACTGTGCACTTTAATTGTAAGGAAGTTAAGGGGTTGGGCTGGGACCGTTTTATGATCGTTTTGCGCACTAGTTTTTCATTTTGGAAAAATCATAATATCAAAGTTTTACTTGTTTTTACTGATCTGCAAGTTTTATTCATTCATTTTATTTATTTACTTGAGTTTTATATAGTGCTTTCTAGACCCGAAGATATCAGAGCGCTTTACATGAGGAAAGTTACATAGGTTACAAATTACACATAGTTACAGAGAATACATCAGTTACAAGTTACATCAGTTGGTTCGTGTCATGTAGAAGGGTAAGGGGTAAAGTAAAAGGGTAACGGGGAGGGAGATAAAGCGAAGAGACGAAGGAAAGTCTGCCCAATGTCCGGCTGGGTAGGTGACGGCCGAGGGGGAAGTCTACAGTCCATCTCCTCAATAGCTATCCGTTAGCTCCACCGGGCATCAGCCAAATAGCTAGGTCTCCATGGGAAAACATTTAAAGATCATAGTAAAACGAGATGAATGGAGCGTAGAGGGGTAGGGTGAAGGGGAAGGGGGGGTGATATGACAGAGAGGCGAAGGAAAATCTGCCTAAGTCCGGCTGGGTAGGTGACGGCCGAGGGGGAACTTACAACCCATCTCCTCTTTAACTATCAGGTAGCTCCACCGGGCATCGGCCAAAAAGCTAGGTCTCCCCTGTCCGAGGAAAGTTCCACAAGGTCTAAGTCCTGGCGTGACCTCTACCTAGATGCTGTGTAGGCTCGCATCTCATGGTTGTCCCATAGTCCTCATCTCTGCTGTGAATACTCATAACTGCCTGCAGTTGACTCCTGGTGACTGATGGGGAGATTGGACTATATCACTCTTGCTTGAGAGTCTCTCAAAGCGCATTGCTTACTTGGGTCCACACAGTGCTCCCCTGTAGCCCCTCAGCAGCCTCTTTAGCACCGCTTACTTCTCCAGTCCCCACTGAGTGTAGTTTTATTATTGCCACGCTCGTTTTCACTGGTGGAGTGTGGTCAGCCATTTTGAAAGGGGCGGCCAGTAGAACTAAACTTGCAGCGATCTAGTTGCCTCCATCTGTTTGCAAAAAAATCGAGGCTCTGTGCATATAAGGGGCCCCGATGTGTGGACGCGGCACCCAAGATTCAAGGTCCATAACTTCTTACTCCCAGTTTACCCCTCCTCACCCCTGTAAGTCTGTGCATATCCCTACTGTCAATTTGCACTTTATTGTTGTGATCTTTGAGTACTTAAAAAAAAATAGTTCAGCTGCTAATTGTTTTTGCACTTTTGATCGTATTGATTTCATTCTCAGTAATAAATATGGAAAATTGATTTGCTGCTAGGACTACACACTTTAATTTCAAGGAAGCGGAGGGGTTGGGCAGAGATCATTTTCTGGATGGTTTGCACACAAGTTTTTAATTTGGGGGTAATCAACATATCAGACAACATTTTACTTGTTTTTACTGCTCGCCACGCTTGTTTTGGCTGGTGGAGCGAGGTCAGCCATTTTAAAAGGGGCTGTCAGTCTAACTAATCCAGCAGCGGTCTAGTTGCCACCCTCTGTTCCCACGAAGTCGAGGATCTGTGTATATAATGGACCCCAATGCACAGAAGTGGGCCTGGACAGCACCAGGGGCCAGATACCCTGCTCTGTTTACTCCCAAAAGATTAGTCTATCCCTCTTCTGTCCTTCATGCACTTAAGGACTCTACTCAGCATTAACTGCCTGCACCTATAGGCCCCGGAGGAGAGGTCTCTTTTGTTGCAAGTCCTGCAGATTCAAACCCAACTTACCTGAGCCTCATACTAATCTCAGTCCTTCCACGTGTAAGCTTCTTACCATCAACTGTTGCTCACTGATCCATCACCATGCTAACATTTTCGATCTTATTCAGGACCATTTCCCCGACATCTTGTTTCTAAGAGAAACATAGGAGAGGCAACGATTGCAGAACCGGCCCTGGAGCTCCCTCCTGATTACAACTTTAAGTACGTCAACGGAGTCTGTGGCAGAAGAGGTGGTATTGCCATCATTTATAAAGACGCTTTAATCTGTAGCCCAACCCAGTGCACCATTTCAGATTGCGAAAGCGCCCTTTTTAAAACCCTAATAATGATCTTACCCTCTCTGGGCTGCTAATTTACCACCCCCAGGCCCCTTTAAAACTTTCAGAGATACGCTCTTCAACTCCCTATCCCTGCTAATTTTAAAACATGACAACTTTAATATCACTGGTGATCTCAACCTTCATTGTACGCTATCCAGGATGGCGAAATTAGCAACCTTTTGGACAACATGGCAGCCATGCAATCAGCCCAACGAGTTATGGGCGCAACTCATGCTACTGGCCACTTCCTTGACCCAGTTTTCTCAAATCTCTACCACTTACAGGTCCTTACCCCCCTGCCCATGTCCTGAACTGATCTCTTTTTGATCTGTATGTCTCTGCAACCGACCCTATCCTGAAACGTCCCTGGAATAAATTAGACTCGCAGGTATTTGGCAATTTCATTCAGGCTAGAAGTCCCCATCTGGCCCACAACACAGAGGTTGCCCACAATTCTATGAAATCTTGGCTCACCTCCGCCCTTGACACTCTCATAGCCATCAGTCACGTCTCAGTCAAAAAGAAGCACTCAGCCCCATTGTTAGACTCGGGATCCTTCTTGGCTGAGGTAGGTTCCTAAGGCCAAGTAGGGACCCACGTTCCAACGTCAGGGAAAGGAAGGCCACCTTCTTAGATAGCCCCGCTCACCCCCTCGGTAGCTTGGCACGAGCAGCCAGGTTTATCTTCAAGGCAAATGTGTAAAGTATTTGCAACCACGCTCACAACAACCCAATGAGGACACCACAAATAGACTCCACACGAGTTTTATAGAAACGAGTATAAAGTTTATATAAAAAGACATACGATAAGACCACACAATATAAATCCAACATATGAGGCTGTGTACTATTTCGCCTGGCCGGTTGGTAGGCCAGCCAGCCCTTGTAAGTTCTGGCGGTATTAATCAGCACTTCTAAACATTCTACTGTAATCCTAATATCATGTTATACACTTTGTTATGCTAGAATCAGGCACTTTTGTAATGTAAAAATACTGTAAGGCGTAACGCAGCAATCAGACACTGCAATGTATAAAGAATGCAATGCGTAACTCAAGAATCAGGCACTTTGCAAGGTAAAATAATGCAATGCGTAATACAACCACCAGGTATGTCGTTATTCAGAAATAAGGCAATGCGTAATACACTAATCAAGTAGTTCATTATGCAGATAAAATGCCATGCGTCATACACTCATTAGGTAGTTCGTTATGCAAAAATGATGCTATGTGTAATATGACAGTCGGGTACTCCGTTATGCAGAAATGGAATAATGCGTAATACACTCAGGCACCAATCACTGTGCCTTAGGCGGTCTCTCCGCCTCTCCTTCTGACTTGCAGTCAACCTCTCAACAGTTTCTTTCAAATCCAGACAGTCAATCCACAGCCATGCAGAGACACACAGAAATGTCAGAGCACAAAAACTCAGCCACTTCTAAAAGAGTGGCTTCTAAACACACAGTGCATAGATTTGTTATTACATTGTGAGTTCAGGCATACTAAACTTCACCTTCCCATCTTGAACCTTTGGGAAGATAGGCTGGAAAACATATTACACAGCCTCCCCATTCTATCCTATGGGCAAGATGGCCAATTAACAGTGAAAAACGAAATGGAGATTATTTCACTGTCAGGACATGGCACACACCTTAGGAGGTGTCCTACCCTTCACATGCACTGCACCCTGTCCAGGGGGTACCCTAGACTTACCATAGGGTTGTCTGAGGTGCATAGAAAGGGAAAGGTAAGGTCTGGCAAGTGAGTGCACTTGCCAGAACAACATGGCAGCTTGACAACTTGCGCGCAGGCCCTTCAATGGCAGGCCTGAGTTCCCTTTTTAAGGCTACTTGTGTGGGTGGCACAGACAGTGCTGCAGATCCACCAGTAACATTTGCATTACCAGCCCTGGTACACATAGTGCACTTTACTAGGGACTTTACTAGTAAGGCACACATACCAATCATGGACAACCAATTACCATAATACTTTATACAGGGAGCACTGGCACTTTGACACGGTTTAGCAGTGCAAAGTGTCCAAAGCACCTAAGTTGGCAACACCATGTCAGAAAAAAGGTCTAGGGGGAAAGCACAAAGTTTAGGGACATTAGCCAAAAAGGGCCAAGTCCTACACCCATGGTTCAACAAGAACCTCATCACCACTAAAAAACAATGTAAGGCTCTAGAGCGCTCCTGGCGGAAAAATTATGATCCCTCCTCCAAAGCACTGTACAGATCAGCTACCAAAGCTTACCATAAACAGATTTTGAAATCCAGAGCAAATTATTTTTCATCAAAAATCTGCTATAGCAATAGAACCGCAAAAGAAAATTTCTAATAGTTTAACAGCCTCAAAAAACCAGAGCTATCGTCGGATTCTTTAGAAGCCTCCAATGAACACTATACTTCCCCATCCAGTGCCTCTCCAGAACCGGAAGAATGCCGTGCATCTTCTGAAAACATGAGTCCCAAGGCAAATCTATGCTCTCTGCCATCCCTTTGCCCATCCTCTTTACAGCTCTTTCTGAGCCAAGTCAAATCCGGCTCATCTGATAACCCCATCAGCCCCGGCCTCATTTTAAAACTCCAGAATCTTCTCTCTCCCTTTCTAGAAACCATGAACATCTCCCTCTCATCCGCCTCAGTACCTGGACCTCGGAAGCAAGCCAAAGGTATCCCTTTGTTGAAGGAACCTTCCTTAGAGTCCACAAAGTCCAAAAACTATCCTTCCCATCTCCCTCTTACCCTTCCTGGCCAATGTAACGGAAAAGCATGTTAATAGTATCTTTTAAAAGTTTTTGGAAGAGATCTACATCTTGGATATTGCTCAAAAAGGCTTTAGGCCTGCACATAGTACAGAATCTGCTCTGCTAGCTGTCATCATCATCAATCAAGCCACCAACTAAAGCAGAACACGTTTTAAGACAATCAATCACTGCATCAACTGCTGCCTGACCCACTTATCCCACAGTCGACAGACAAGTGCAGTGCCATCATCATCTTCTTTAGGGAAAAAATGAAGATCCGACAGGACATCAACAGCACCAAGTCTGCTTATCCTTTAATACCCACCCCTTCTCATAGAATGCCAAAATGATAATCCATGAAACCCATGTCTCTCGCAGATCTCACGGACACACTCAACTCCCTCACAACTATCCCCTACGAATATGATGTCCTTCCCTCGTCCAACTTCAAGGGTCTCTCCAGGGAAGCTTGCTCACCCCTCCTCACCATTGTCAATGCCTCTCTCACTCAAGGTATCTTACCTAGAAGCTCTGAAGATCGGCCAGATCATCTCACTCCTAAAGAAACTTACCATAGACCTTGGTGACCTCAGGATTCACGGCAATGTCATTCACTGCTTCTCCTCCTACCTTTCCAATTGACATATCCTATGCGGACGACACGCAAATTGTGTTATCAGCCTCCAATGATGCCAACCACACTGGTCTTCGCATACATGACTTTATGAAATGCATTAATGGTTGGATGAACAAACACCACCTTAAGCCTAATGCTGGAAAGACCGAGGTGATCTTACTCAACAATAACTCTAACTTTTGGACGGCACCATGCTGGCCTGGTGACATGGTTCACCTTTCCGTACCCACCAGGAAAGCCAAGAGTCTTGGTGTCAGGATTGATGACCACCTACTCTTAGGCAATCAAATCAATGCAGTGGTCTCCTCCTCAGAAAACACCTTGAGAATACTAGAAAAAATCTCTAATCTTTCTGCCCATCTCAGTCAGGAA